>NC_134524.1:1917535-1985035 GCF_027942865.1 Odontesthes bonariensis
GGAGCTAGCGTGCTCTGGCTAAAGGAGCTCTGACTAAAGGAGCTAGCGTGCGCTGATTAAAGGAGCTAGCGTGCTCTGGCTAAAGGAGCTTGCGTGCGCTGGCTAAAGGAGCTACCGTGCTCTGGCTAAAGCAGCTACCGTGCTCTGGCTAAAGGAGCTAGCGTGCTCTGGCTAAAGCAGCTAGCGTGCGCTGGCTAAAGGAGCTACCGTGCGCTGGCTAAAGCAGCTACCGTGCTCTGGCTAAAGGAGCTAGCGTGCTCTGGCTAAAGCAGCTAGCGTGCTCTGGCTAAAGGAGCTAGCGTGCTCTGGCTAAAGGAGCTCTGGCTAAAGGAGCTAGCGTGCGCTGATTAAAGGAGCTAGCGTGCTCTGGCTAAAGGAGCTTGCGTGCGCTGGCTAAAGGAGCTACCGTGCTCTGGCTAAAGCAGCTACCGTGCTCTGGCTAAAGGAGCTAGCGTGCTCTGGCTAAAGCAGCTAGCGTGCGCTGGCTAAAGGAGCTACCGTGCGCTGGCTAAAGCAGCTACCGTGCTCTGGCTAAAGGAGCTAGCGTGCTCTGGCTAAAGCAGCTAGCGTGCTCTGGCTAAAGCAGCTAGCGTGCGCTGGCTAAAGGAGCTAGCGTGCTCTGGCTAAAGCAGCTAGCGTGCTCTGGCTAAAGCAGCTAGCGTGCGCTGGCTAAAGGAGATAGCGTGCTCTGCGGTCAGGTGCGAGGTGGTTTAAGCGGGCTGCGTTGCCAGGTTTAACAGTGCCCCCTTTAGGAAACACCATTAAGCCTTAATTAATACTTAATAAAAAATACTTAATGCTACAAAAACGCAAACTTAATAAAAATACACAATACTGTGCAGTATTCGCTGTGTGTTATTTGAAAACATGTATTGTTATTGTTACCATATTGTTATAAGCTACTATGCGAGTGCGAGCCTCCAATTAAAGCTTGAGAGCCGCGCAATGAGTATCTCTGTCATGGATGATGTCATGGATGATGTCATGGATGATGTCATAGATAATGTCATAGTCGTCAGATCCAGTCCGACATAGTCCAGAATAGTTTTCAGCTGATCTGAATTAGATCCTGTGACCCTGAAAGATTAGCTGAAGAAAATAAGAGTTCATGAAGCAGGAAACCCGCCTGTCACCATGTTTGTCCTGCTCCTGTCGCCATGTTTTTCCTACTCCTGTTGCCATGTTTTTCCTACTCCTGTTGCCATGTTTGTCCTGCTCCTGTGGCCATGTTTGTCCTACTCCTGTAGCCATGTTTGTCCTGCTCCTGTCGCCATGTTTGTCCTGCTCCTGTGGCCATGTTTGTCCTACTCCTGTAGCCATGTTTGTCCTGCTCCTGTCGCCATGTTTGTCCTGCTCCTGTCACCATGTTTGTCCTGCTCCTGTCACCATGTTTGTCCTGCTCCTGTGGCCATGTTTGTCCTGCTCTTGGAGCCATGTTTGTCCTGCTCCTGGAGCCATGTTTGTCCTGCTCCTGTCACCATGTTTGTCCTACTTCTGTCACCATGTTTGTCCTGCTCCTGTGGCCATGTTTGTCCTGCTCCTGTGGCCATGTTTGTCCTGCTCCTGTGGCCATGTTTGTCCTGCTCCTGTCACCATGTTTGTCCTGCTCCTGTCACCATGTTTGTCCTGCTCCTGTCACCATGTTTGTCCTGCTCCTGTGGCCATGTTTGTCCTGCTCCTGGAGCCATGTTTGTCCTGCTCCTGGAGCCATGTTTGTCCTGCTCCTGTCACCATGTTTGTCCTACTTCTGTCACCATGTTTGTCCTGCTCCTGTGGCCATGTTTGTCCTGCTCCTGTGGCCATGTTTGTCCTGCTCCTGTCGCCATGTTTGTCCTGCTCCTGTCACCATGTTTGTCCTGCTCCTGTCGCCATGTTTGTCCTGCTCCTGTGGCCATGTTTGTCCTGCTCCTGTCACCATGTTTGTCCTGCTCCTGTGGCCATGTTTGTCCTGCTCCTGTCACCATGTTTGTCCTGCTCCTGTGGCCATGTTTGTCCTGCTCCTGTGGCCATGTTTGTCCTGCTCCTGTGGCCATGTTTGTCCTGCTCCTGGAGCCATGTTTGTCCTGCTCCTGTCACCATATTTGTCCTGCTCCTGTGGCCATGTTTGTCCTGCTCCTGTGGCCATGTTTGTCCTGCTCCTGTAGCCATGTTTGTCCTGCTCCTGTCGCCATGTTTGTCCTGCTCCTGTGGCCATGTTTGTCCTGCTCCTGTCACCATGTTTGTCCTGCTCCTGTGGCCATGTTTGTCCTGCTCCTGGAGCCATGTTTGTCCTGCTCCTGTGGCCATGTTTGTCCTGCTCCTGTGGCCATGTTTGTCCTGCTCCTGTGGCCATGTTTGTCCTGCTCCTGTGGCCATGTTTGTCCTGCTCCTGTCACCATGTTTGTCCTGCTCCTGTGGCCATGTTTGTCCTGCTCCTGTCACCATGTTTGTCCTGCTCCTGTGGCCATGTTTGTCCTGCTCCTGTCACCATGTTTGTCCTGCTCCTGTGGCCATGTTTGTCCTGCTCCTGTGGCCATGTTTGTCCTGCTCCTGTGGCCATGTTTGTCCTGCTCCTGTGGCCATGTTTGTCCTGCTCCTGTGGCCATGTTTGTCCTGCTCCTGTGGCCATGTTTGTCCTGCTCCTGTGGCCATGTTTGTCCTGCTCCTGTGGCCATGTTTGTCCTGCTCCTGTCACCATGTTTGTCCTGCTCCTGTGGCCATGTTTGTCCTGCTCCTGTCACCATGTTTGTCCTGCTCCTGTCACCATGTTTGTCCTGCTCCTGTGGCCATGTTTGTCCTGCTCCTGTGGCCATGTTTGTCCTGCTCCTGTGGCCATGTTTGTCCTGCTCCTGTCACCATGTTTGTCCTGCTCCTGTCACCATGTTTGTCCTGCTCCTGTCGCCATGTTTGTCCTGCTCCTGTCACCATGTTTGTCCTGCTCCTGGAGCCATGTTTGTCCTACTCCTGTCACCATGTTTGTCCTGCTCCTGTCACCATGTTTGTCCTGCTCCTGTAGCCATGTTTGTCCTGCTCCTGGAGCCATGTTTGTCCTGCTCCTGTGGCCATGTTTGTCCTGCTCCTGTGGCCATGTTTGTCCTGCTCCTGGAGCCATGTTTGTCCTGCTCCTGTGGCCATGTTTGTCCTGCTCCTGGAGCCATGTTTGTCCTGCTCCTGTGGCCATGTTTGTCCTGCTCCTGTGGCCATGTTTGTCCTGCTCCTGGAGCCATGTTTGTCCTGCTCCTGGAGCCATGTTTGTCCTGCTCCTGTGGCCATGTTTGTCCTGCTCCTGTGGCCATGTTTGTCCTGCTCCTGGAGCCATGTTTGTCCTGCTCCTGTGGCCATGTTTGTCCTGCTCCTGGAGCCATGTTTGTCCTGCTCCTGTGGCCATGTTTGTCCTGCTCCTGTGGCCATGTTTGTCCTGCTCCTGGAGCCATGTTTGTCCTGCTCCTGGAGCCATGTTTGTCCTGCTCCTGTGGCCATGTTTGTCCTGCTCCTGGAGCTTATTGGCTGCCTGCTTCATCAACCAGGAAACCGTTCTTTCCTGCCATGATGTCAGCTCGGTCACATGGGTGGAGCGGCCTGAACTCTCTCAGGAAGCCACACCCACCACCTGTTGGTGCTGCTGCAGATACAGACTCGCTCAGAGCTGGGACCGGCTGCTGGTTTCCATGGTAACCGAGTCGTGATGAAGTTGGCTCTAATGTAGGTCTCCACCGGCTCTGCTTCATCCACCAGATGCTCATCAGCACCAACGTGAAGTCTGCGTAGTTTTCTACAAGCATCAGAACCAGGGCTGGGCAACGATTAACATGTTTAATCTAATTAATCACATGATTTCCCTGATTAATCACGATTAATCGCATTTGTACGCAGAATCCAAAAGTAGTGTATAGCTTTTAGCATTTAGCTTTATTTTAAATGTGCTGCCATATGAATGAAAGTGCCATAACATTTGTTGTGCAAACACACTTTTAACATCAGCATCTGTCTGTAGTTTTTATGTAGAAGCCTCGCTCCACTGTCTGTTTCCTTGAATGACTTGCTGCTATCAGTTGTGTGTTTTGCCTTTAAGTGATATTTTAGACTGGAACTACTACGCTGAGAAGACAATTCAACTTGGCTGTGTTTACAGATGACTTTGGTTCTGTCGACTCCGCCGTCTGGAAGAACTTTAACATGAAAATGGCCGAGTAAAAGTTCCGTACCCTTCTCCATGTTTGGTGGATCCGCCGATTACTTTCTTTTCCTGTTCCACAGCAGACAGCAGCAGACTTTTACAGAATAAAAGCCTGTGAGCAGCATACTTTTACAGAATAAAAGCCTGTGAGCAACAGACTTTTACAGAATAAAAGCCTGTGAGCAACAGACTTTTACAGAATAAAAGCCTGTGAGCAACAGACTTTTACAGAATAAAAGCCTGTGAGCGACAGACTTTTACAAAATAAAAGCCTGTGAGTAACAGACTTTAACAAAATAAAAGCCTGTGAGCGACAGACTTTAACAAAATAAAAGCCTGTGAGCGACAGACTTTTACAAAATAAAAGCCTGTGAGTAACAGACTTTTACAGAATAAAAGCCTGTGAGCAACAGACTTTTACAAAATAAAAGCCTGTGAGTAACAGACTTTTACAGAATAAAAGCCTGTGAGCAACAGACTTTTACAAAATAAAAGCCTGTGAGCAACAGACTTTTACAAAATAAAAGCCTGTGAGCAACAGACTTTTACAGAATAAAAGCCTGTGAGCAACAGACTTTTACAAAATAAAAGCCTGTGAGCAACAGACTTTTACAAAATAAAAGCCTGTGAGCAACAGACTTTTACAATAATAAAGTAAATTAAAACTGCGAGCAGTGATAACGGCCCTCGCAGCCAAGCGCAGCTCCGGCCTTGCGACTGCCTGACTGCCGGCACCGCCGCCCCGACGTGGTCATCAACGCCGTCACGCATCTCCCGCGCCCGTCCACCAGGTGGAGCGTGCGACGAATCTCCCAAATCGCCTTCAGTCCACGACAGTACGACACCAGTGGCACGTGTTCAAAGTTGGAGCGATATCTCAGCTTCCAGACAGGAGTTACCGTCACTTCCTGCTTTGTGGGGGCGGGGCTTAGCGACGTCAGATATGTACCACGCCAACGTGTGAAGCGCTGCTCCGTAATGATGCACAAAAAATACGGTGCAGATCGGATGATGTCTCAAGGAGATATAGCTGTTTAAATGATCTAGGGGGCGCAGTGGAGTCAAACTCCAATATAATCCTATCGGGCTCTTTAGACGTTAACAAAGGTCATTCATATCTAGTTTGGTGCAAATCAGATGATGCATGTGAGATTTAGAGCCGAACGTATGCAAACGGCGAGGGATTGGAATGTGCCATTCTGCCATGCCCACACTATTTTGTAGGTCCTGACAAGACGCACAGGTGTGCTGAGTTTCATGATTGTCGGTGAAAGCATGGCTTGGGGCTGATGTTTTTAGTTGTTCTAGGGGGCGCTGTGGAGGCATTAGGCCACGCCCATCAAATATTGGACAGCACACCTGTTGGGGGGTGGATTAGGATCGATCCCAGTGAGTTTGGTGCATCTGGGCTCAAAACTGTAGAATTTAGAGCCAAACGTATGGTAACGGCGTGATGTCTGACTTCACCAAGCCGCCAGAGCCACGCCTTCAAGTGAAAACTGTTGGTGCTTTAAAGCTAGTTAGACCAACTTGTTATCTGTATTCTGACACAAGATCATGTTGATTAGGTGAAGGGGGCCAGAGATGGAGCTTTCCAAGTGAAAAAAGTGACTTCCTGTTCTGAGGGGGCGGGGCTTAGATGACGTCAGCATATGACCACATAGGATTGACATGCATCAAACATGGATGACTCATACCAAGTTTGGTGCAGATTGAACTTTTTAGGTGAAAGATATAGCGTTTCGTTTACGCTGGCGAGTACGCCAAGTTCGCCGCTTGGCCACGCCCCCTAAACATGCTCAAAAACTCAAGTCTTCTGATAACTTTTGTGCCCCCATCCCTTAACTGCATACCGACCAAAGATGAAGTCTGTAGCTCAAAATCCCTGGGAGGAGTTCGTTCAAATACGAGGTGTGTAAATCTGAAAAATGGCCAAAATTTGCCCTTTGACCCAAAATGGCCGCCTCCTTGTATATTTTAGAGCATACCTCCAAGAGACTTTTGTTCTTGATTTGACTCGATCTGCATACATAACGAATTTCACGTCTCTACGATGTACGGTTCGGGCCATCTCACGTTAGGTGGCGCTGTAGAGCAGTTTGGCCACGCCCACTTTCGAGTACATTAAAATCATGCGATTTCACGCGTGGGACAATTTTAGGTAAAGTTTGGGGAGTTTTCTAATACGTTCAGGCCCCCCCCATTTGCGATTCCAGGCGGAAAAGAAACGGAATAATAATAGTGAAATCCTGCAGATCCAATAGGCCTTCGCAGCGCTTAGCTGTAATAATAAAACAGGGGGGGTCGGTGGCGTAGTGGGCTGAGCAGGCGCCCCATGTAAGGAGGCTATAGTCCTCGCTGCAGCTGCCGGTTCGAGTCCCACATCGGTAATAACGAGTTAACTCGCCCAGCACTAATTAAAAGAAACAGATTGATTTCTTTTCTTTACTCTTAGCACAGAGCCGGAGCTGCGACCACTAATGACGGGATCACACCGTGCAGAGGTGGAGCTCAGGTAATTACTCAGGTGTGGAGCTCAGGTAATTACTCAGCTGACTCCAGTGTAAACACAGACTTCCTGCATTCAGGCTGATTAGCAGAGTCACAGCACCTTTTGTGCCCAGCTGCCTGCTTTTAATCCACCGGCTGCCTCCTTATTGTGGAGCCGATCAGCAGCAGAAAGGTGGATCAGTTCTGTGCTTTTAATCCACCGGCTGCCTCCTTATTGTGGAGCCGATCAGCAGCAGAAAGGTGGATCCGTTCGGTCCCTTTGTGGCTCTCGGAGCCCTTTAACAGCTCTCGGAGCCCTTTGTGTGAACAGCTGGATAGTTGGGTTAGTTCCTGCAGCTGGTTGAACGGGGCCGACCAGTTGAGCTGCTGTTGGCCACAGTAAGTGTGTTTGTGTTGGGATGCCTGCGGCATGAAGTCAGCTTCAGCTCGGGGTCGGTGGAATGAAGGCTGCTCGCTCACCTAAACACACACACAATAAGATTAGAGTACAATCCGGTATCTGTGGCCACCATCTTGTCTGTGTGTGTTCCCGCTGCCACTGAGCGCTGTTGACAGAGCAAACACACTCTGGGGCTGCTGAATGTGTTTGTGCTGCATGAGCAGAAAGCACCGACTCTGCATCAGTTCTGCAGTCTGAGTTCAGCAGGAACCAGGAGCTGTTACATCACATCAGCCAGGAGGAAACATGGATATAAACCCAGAATCTGAGGCAGAACCAGAGTTAGTTCAGTTCTGAGCAACTTTAAAGTGAATATCTGCAGATGTTTCCATGGTAACAGCTGCAGAGATTCACTGAAACATGTTCCAACATGAACATAAACCCAGAATCTGAGTCAGAACCAGAGTTAGTTCAGTTCTGAGCAGCTTTAAAGTGAATATCTGCAGATGTTTCCATGGTAACAGCTGCAGAGATTCACTGAAACATGTTCCAACATGAACATAAACCCAGAATCTGAGGCAGAACCAGAGTTAGTTCAGTTCTGAGCAGCTTTAAAGTGAATATCTGCAGATGTTTCCATGGTAACAGCTGCAGAGATTCACTGAAACATGTTCCAACATGAACATAAACCCAGAATCTGAGTCAGAACCAGAGTTAGTTCAGTTCTGAGCAGCTTTAAAGTGAATATCTGCAGATGTTTCCATGGTAACAGCTGCAGAGATTCACTGAAACATGTTCCAACATGAACATAAACCCAGAATCTGAGGCAGAACCAGAGTTAGTTCAGTTCTGAGCAGCTTTAAAGTGAATATCTGCAGATGTTTCCATGGTAACAGCTGCAGAGATTCACTGAAACATGTTCCAACATGAACATAAACCCAGAATCTGAGGCAGAACCAGAGTTAGTTCAGTTCTGAGCAGCTTTAAAGTGAATATCTGCAGATGTTTCCATGGTAACAGCTGCAGAGATTCACTGAAACATGTTCCAACATGAACATAAACCCAGAATCTGAGGCAGAACCAGAGTTAGTTCAGTTCTGAGCAGCTTTAAAGTGAATATCTGCAGATGTTTCCATGGTAACAGCTGCAGAGATTCACTGAAACATGTTCCAACATGAACATAAACCCAGAATCTGAGACAGAACCAGAGTTAGTTCAGTTCTGAGCAGCTTTAAAGTGAATATCTGCAGATGTTTCCATGGTAACAGCTGCAGAGATTCACTGAAACATGTTCCAACATGAACATAAACCCAGAATCTGAGGCAGAACCAGAGTTAGTTCAGTTCTGAGCAGCTTTAAAGTGAATATCTGCAGATGTTTCCATGGTAACAGCTGCAGAGATTCACTGAAACATGTTCCAACATGAACATAAACCCAGAATCTGAGTCAGAACCAGAGTTAGTTCAGTTCTGAGCAGCTTTAAAGTGAATATCTGCAGATGTTTCCATGGTAACAGCTGCAGAGATTCACTGAAACATGTTCCAACATGAACATAAACCCAGAATCTGAGGCAGAACCAGAGTTAGTTCAGCTCTGAGCAGCTTTAAGGTGAATATCTGCAGATGTTTCCATGGTAACAGCTGCAGAGATTCACTGAAACATGTTCCAACATGAACATAAACCCAGAATCTGAGGCAGAACCAGAGTTAGTTCAGTTCTGAGCAGCTTTAAAGTGAATATCTGCTCTGAGCTGCTTTCTCCTCCAACACACAGCACACCATGCTGAGATATGCCAAGTTTTCAGCTAACAGCTCTTTGGGAATCACCTTGTTGCTGCAGAAATCCTGTTTTCTGTCTGTCACACTGTGTTATCTTTGCTGTTTTTCACACATGCAGCTAAAGAAATGGGAACAAATCTTAATTCCAGTCTAAAACCCACAAAGAGCTTCTAGATTATTCATTTCTGGTGGCATAAAACAGTTAAATCATTTCATTTATATTAATTGTTCCATAATTAGTCATTAGATTATTTATATCTTATTTTCCTTTTTTTAAGCTTTAAATTGAATCTTATTTACTTTTTCTTGATGTTGAATAACATATAATTCTTATTATTGTCTGTTTTTTTCCTAGTTTTCTACTTTTAGACGTGATAACGTTCAATTTTTTGGGGATTACGATTTTTTTAAACTGAATTTCTTATATTAATTTGACTCTTTTGGTAACTGAAAGCAGTTTTAAACGTAAAAGTAGAAAAAAGTTGAAACTATGAAGCTGTTTTTCACAGATGCAGCTAAAGAAATGGGAACAAATGATGTGTCTCTGTGACAGGCTGCTGGGAACAAAGTGGCTAAAGATCCAGTTTAAAACGGCTTCTTTGCTAAGTTGGACCCAGCACTGGTTCATCCCTTGAGTTAGGAGCCTTTTTACTGGTAATAAAAGTCTGTAATTATTTGCACGATGCTAGAAATCAGAGGGAAACGTCAGATTATTTCCTTTTCTCTGCTCAGAAACAGAAGTCTGTGGCGGTCACGCTGAAACATCAGAGTGATGCATCGTCTCTCACAGACAGTCTTTGTCAGAGCTCTCATTAAACAGCTTGTTGAACCCGGATCTGAAGTAGAACCAGAACCAGAATGGACCTGAGAGCTGCCCTCAGGGTTCTAACCTTCCCTCTGAGTGTGTGTAATGAGGTTACCTGGTTAAACTTTGACCTGTTTAGTTCCACACAGACAGAGTTTTATGGTTGAACAGCTTTTATTCATCACATGACATGTTTAATTAGATGAGCCTAACTTCTCTGCAGCACAGAGTCTGTTTGTTCAGATCTGATGTCACCCAGGAGGCTGGGACTCACCACTTAGCTGGAAACTAAATCAAAGCACAAAGGATCAAATTCTCAGCAGGAATGCAGCGGTGTGACATCAGAGCTTCAGTAATGATCACCTTCGGTGGAGTTAGTTTCTCTGGAATATTTCAGCTCCCGCCTCAGCAGACACGAAGGCTGACTCTGGCTGTCAGGTGTTCGCTAAAGGGAAACGGATTCTCAGGAATTCTTCTTTGTGTTTATCACCACGAGACACGCCAGAGAGGCGGGGTTAGAGAATCCATCTCCCAGCTTTTAAAAACCATGAAATTCATGGTTTCAACAACAGTCTTTGGCTCCATAAAAGTTTAACTCAGACAGCAACGCTTGAAACTCACAGTTCGCTCACACAGTGCCCGGCGTGGCAGAATCAGCTTCAAACACATCTGAGCAGGGTCCTCAGTGCCAGGAACTGAAAATCATGATTTATCAGTGGCACAGCGGGGATTTAACAGTGATTTAACAGGGATTTATCAGTGGCACAGCGGTGATTTAACAGGGATTTATCAGGGATTTATCAGTGATTTATCAGTGGCACAGCGGCGATTTAACAGGGATTTAACAGGGATTTATCAGTGATTTATCAGTGGCACAGCAGCGATTTAACAGTGATTTAACAGGGATTTATCAGTGATTTATCAGTGGCACAGCAGCGATTTAACAGTGATTTAACAGGGATTTATCAGTGATTTATCAGTGGCACAGCGGTGATTTAACAGGGATTTATCAGTGATTTATCAGTGGCACAGCAGCGATTTAACAGGGATTTAACAGGGATTTATCAGGGATTTATCAGTGATTTATCAGTGGCACAGCAGCGATTTAACAGTGATTTAACAGGGATTTATCAGTGGCACAGCAGCGATTTAACAGTGATTTATCAGTGATTTATCAGTGGCACAGTGACGATTTATTAGTGATTAATCAAATCATCAAATCAAATTTATTTGTAGCACATTTCATGTACAAACAGTTCAAAGTGCTTTACATAAAATAAAAGCATTGCAGCAGGGAGTGCAAGAAGCATTAAAAATACATAAAATAATATAAAGAGAAACAAATAAAATCATTTAAATGAATTTAAAATCAGGCAACAGTCGAGATAAGTTAAAAGATATTTCATGCATAGACACATGAGAACAGAAATGTCTTTAACCTGGATTTAAAAATGTCTCCATTTGGTGAAAGTTTAATCTCCACTGGCAGTTTGTTCCACTTGTTTGCAGCATAACAGCTAAATGCTGCTTCTCCATGTTTAGTCTGGACTCTGGACTGGACCAGCTGACCTGAGTCCTTGGATCTCAGAGCTCTGCTGGCTTTATATTCTCTGAACACATCACAGATTGTAAACCATCAGCAGGCTTTTAAACTCTATTCTGTGACTGACTGGAAGCCAGAGTAAAGATTTTAAAGCTGCTGTGATGTGTTCAGATCTCTTAGTCCGGGTTAAAACTCCAGCAGCAGCGTTCTGGATGAGCTGCAGATGTTTAATGCTCTTTGTGGGAAGTCCAGTTAAAAGAGCGTTACAGTGATGGAGTCTGCTGGAGATGAATCCATGGATGAGTTTCTCCTGGAAACCTTTAATTCTGCTGATGTTTCTGAGGTGGTAAAAAGCTGCCTTGGTGACAGCTTTGATGTGGCTGCTGAAAGTCAGATCTGAGTCTATCAACACTCAGAGGTTACCAACTTGGTCAGTGATTGTAAGGTCCCGAGTCTCAAGATATGTACCAACGCTGACCCTCTTCTCTTTGCTCCCAAACAGAATGATCTCAGTTTTGTCTTCATTTAATTGTAATCAGTGGCACAGAGGTGATTTAACAGGGATTTAACAGGGATTTAACAGTGGCTATTTATCAGTGATTTATCAGTGATTTATCAGTGATTTATCAATGATTTAACAGTGATTTATCAGTGGCACAGCGGCGATTTAACAGGGATTTAACAGGGATTTATCAGTGATTTAACAGTGGCTATTTATCAGTGATTTATCAGTGATTTATCAGTGATTTATCAATGATTTAACAGTGATTTATCAGTGGCACAGCGGCGATTTAACAGGGATTTAACAGGGATTTATCAGTGATGCAGGCTGCAGGTCCCGGGCTGCTGCGGGTCCCGGCCTGCTGCGGGTCCCGGGCTGCTGCGGGTCCCGGGCTGCTGCGGGTCCCGGGCTGCAGGCTGCAGGTCCCGGGCTGCTGCGGGTCCCGGGCTGCAGGCTGCAGGTCCCGGGCTGCTGCAGTTCCCGGGCTGCTGCAGGTCCCGGGCTGCAGGCTGCTTCGGGTCCCGGGCTGCTGCGGGTCCCGGGCTGCTGCAGGTCCCGGGCTGCAGGCTGCTTCGGGTCCCGGGCTGCTGCGGGTCCCGGGCTGCTGCGGGTCCCGGCCTGCTGCGGGTCCCGGGCTGCTGCGGGTCCCGGGCTGCAGCGGGTCCCGGGCTGCAGCGGGTCCCGGGCTGCTGCGGGTCCCGGGCTGCTGCGGGTCCCGGGCTGCTGCGGGTCCCGGGCTGCTGCGGGTCCCGGGCTGCTTCGGGTCCCGGGCTGCTGCGGGTCCCGGGCTGCTTCGGGTCCCGGGCTGCAGGCTGCAGGTCCCGGGCTGCTGCGGGTCCCGGGCTGCAGGCTGCGGGTCCCGGGCTGCAGGCTGCGGGTCCCGGGCTGCAGGCTGCGGGTCCCGGGCTGCAGGCTGCGGGTCCCGGGCTGCTTCGGGTCCCGGGCTGCTTCGGGTCCCGGGCTGCTGCGGGTCCCGGGCTGCTGCGGGTCCCGGGCTGCTGCGGGTCCCGGGCTGCTTCGGGTCCCGGGCTGCAGCGGGTCCCGTGCTGCTTCGGGTCCCGGGCTGCTTCGGGTCCCGGGCTGCAGGCTGCAGGTCCCGGGCTGCTTCGGGTCCCGGGCTGCAGGCTGCAGGTCCCGGGCTGCTGCGGGTCCCGGGCTGCAGGCTGCGGGTCCCGGGCTGCAGGCTGCGGGTCCCGGGCTGCAGGCTGCGGGTCCCGGGCTGCAGGCTGCGGGTCCCGGGCTGCTTCGGGTCCCGGGCTGCTTCGGGTCCCGGGCTGCTGCGGGTCCCGGGCTGCTGCGGGTCCCGGCCTGCTGCGGGTCCCGGCCTGCTGCGGGTCCCGGGCTGCTGCGGGTCCCGGCCTGCTGCGGGTCCCGGCCTGCTGCGGGTCCCGGGCTGCTGCGGGTCCCGGCCTGCTGCGGGTCCCGGCCTGCTGCGGGTCCCGGGCTGCTGCGGGTCCCGGCCTGCTGCGGGTCCCGGCCTGCTGCGGGTCCCGGGCTGCTGCGGGTCCCGGGCTGCTGCGGGTCCCGGGCTGCTGCGGGTCCCGGCCTGCTGCGGGTCCCGGGCTGCTGCGGGTCCCGGGCTGCTGCGGGTCCCGGCCTGCTGCGGGTCCCGGGCTGCTGCGGGTCCCGGGCTGCAGGCTGCGGGTCCCGGGCTGCTGCGGGTCCCGGGCTGCTGCGGGTCCCGGGCAGCTGCGGGTCCCGGGCTGCAGGCTGCGGGTCCCGGGCTGCTGCGGGTCCCGGGCTGCTGCGGGTCCCGGGCAGCTGCGGGTCCCGGGCTGCAGGCTGCGGGTCCCGGGCTGCTGCGGGTCCCGGGCTGCAGGCTGCGGGTCCCGGGCTGCTGCGGGTCCCGGGCTGCAGGCTGCGGGTCCCGGGCTGCTTCGGGTCCCGGGCTGCTGCAGGGCGCTGGTGTCAGCGCTCTGTGACCTGCTTTGCATCCACAGACGTGGTTTCGGTGTGTGTGGTCAGGATCTGGTTTGTGTATTTCTGCCTGGGTGTGTCGCTCTGTCCTTCCTGGACTCTTTCAGAGGGAAACAAACTCTCTGACAGCCTCACATGACCCTGACCCTGAATGAGCTGTTGATGTTTGAGCTCTCAGGAAATCACAGTTTCACACAGAAACCTGACCTGGGTTCACCTGCTTTGAGAACACACCCCTCACACAGACGGTCGCTATGGTTACAGCTGCTAAACCAGCAGCCTGCACCTATCTGCTGAACCGGACAGATGCCACTCCATTGTGTTTATCAGAACAGTTGATATCTGCCTCCTTTTCAACTCATTTCGAGCTGAAATGAAGAGAAGAAAACAACTGAAATGTTAATCCCAGATATTTGTGGGACATCACCAGCAGTTTCATGCTGAAGTGGCTGAGATCGGCTCACTTTAAACCGACGTAAAGAGAGCCACGTGGTCACTTTCTTCTTCTGTGGTTTCCTTTGGCTGACCTGCCCGGTGGAGAGGAGTTAAAGCAGATGTGCACAGATTTAAACAGATTTAAAGTTTAGTTTTTATGAAGCTGGGTCTGAACTCAGCCGAAGATCATCGCTGAGGGAAGATGCTCCTCACTCTGAGGTTTCGTTAACAGAGTGAGACGTCTTCTCTCTGGAGGATCTCAGCAGACGCTTTATTCCCAAACTTTATTTCTAACGGCACATTTCACACGGAAGGTTTCAGGGTGACAAAGAGGACGAACGCACACACGAGTGGTAAATAATAATAATAAATAAAAACAACTTTAAAATGAGAAAAAATAGCAACATGCTCAGGACAAAATGTTCACCGTGAGAGTCGGGGTGGAATGTGTGTTTATTAGAGGCCGCAGAGGCCCAAATTACAGAGCGCACACACGCACGTGCACACACACACACGTGCACACACACACACGTGCACACACACACACACACACCTGCTGATGAACAGTCTGAGCCGATCAATAACTCTGATTAGCATGTTCTCATAGATGATTGAAAGGTGGATCAATGAGCTGCTGACAGTTTGGTAGTAAAAAACACACGTGCGCACACACACACGTGCGCACACACAGTAACACTATCCTTTCCCAGACGGTTGTGTTTAACTGTGTGAGTTGGGGGGCCTGAGGTGGGGGCGTTTCATCACAGGAAAAACAAAAGAAAAAAGACAAAGAGAACAGATAGAAAGAAGAGACGATGAGGCAGAAACACCGAGGTGGAGAGGAGCGTGGTTTCCATGGCGACGCAGAACACATAACAGGACAGGAATGTAAAGAGAGGGGAAAATGGAAACGTGAAGGGAGGAGTTCAGGAAAAAAGAGGAGAGAAAAGAGGAGCAAACAGTGAGGAAGAAGGAAGGAAAGGAGGGGAAAATGAGAAGTCTGGCTCTGAGCTTAAAGCAGAGCCGAGAAAGGAATGGATGTAACCATGCAGATGAGAGAGGTTAAAAAAGGGAAGAAAAGGAAGGAAAGCAGCAAGAAGAAAGGAAGAAAACGAGGAAAGCAAATGGAAGGAAGACAGGAAGGAGAAGGAGAAAGGAAAGAAATGTGTAAAAGGAGGAGAAATCTGTCAGGGAAGAAGAATGTTGAGGGGAAGGAAAAGTATGTGGGAGGAGGAAAGACCTGAAAAAGGAAAGCTGGGACTGGAAAAAGAGGAGGAGAGGAAAAAAGAGCGGGAATCTCATAAAAGGAAAAAAAAAGAGACGAGTCAGCAGGAAAGAGAAAGATGGAGGGTTAGGTTAGGAAGTTCTGCTGGTTTCAGTTTGAATGAGAAACGTTCCAGGCTGATTTTTTTCTCTTTAAAGGCTGTGTGTCCATGTGTTCTGTCTGTCTGACCCTGCACTCTGATTGGCTGTCCCCAGGCAGGGAGTGGGCGGAGCTGAAAGATGGCGGGTGCATCGGTGAAGGTGGCGGTGCGAGTCCGTCCGTTCAACACCAGAGAGATGGGCCGCAACGCCAAGTGTGTGATCCAGATGCAGGGAAACACCACCTGTAAGCCCAGAGAACACGTGCACGCACACATGCACAAACGTGCACACGCACAGCCCAAAAACCAGCCCTCTGATGGAAGGTGGTGTTTTAGGAGGAGAAACTCCGCCGTTCGACATGTTGTCATAAACGTTTTTAACGTGTTTATTTTTAAAAAGATAAAACCTTAAAATGTGTGAAAAAAGACGAGCAAACGGAGCAGAAAGCAGCGGAACCCAATATGTGAGAACGCGCTGCTGTGAGAACGTGCCGCTGCTGCTGTGAGAACGTGCCGCTGCCGTTAGAACGTGCCGCCGCTGCCGTTAGAACGTGCTGCCGTGAGAACGTGCCGCTGCCGTTAGAACGTGCCGCCGCTGCCGTTAGAACGTGCTGCCGTGAGAACGTGCCGCCGCTGCCGTGAGAACGTGCCGCCGCTGCCGTGAGAACGTGCCGCCGCTGCCGTTAGAACGTGCCGCCGCTGCTGTGAGAACGTGCCGCTGCCGTTAGAACGTGCCGCTGCTGCTGCGAGAACGTGCCGCTGCTGCCGTTAGAACGTGCCGCTGCTGCTGTGAGAACGTGCCGCTGCCGTTAGAACGTGCCGCTGCCGTTAGAACGTGCCGCTGCTGCCGTGAGAACGTGCCGCCGCTGCCGTGAGAACGTGCCGCCGCTGTTAGAACGTGCCGCCGCCGTTAGAACGTGCTGCTGCTGCCGTTAGAACATGCTGCCGTTAGAACGTGCCGCTGCCGTTAGAACGTGCTGCTGCTGCCGTTAGAACATGCTGCCGTTAGAACGTGCTGCTGCTGTGAGAACGTGCCGCCGCCGTTAGAACGTGCTGCTGCTGCCGTTAGAACATGCTGCCGTTAGAACGTGCTGCTGCTGTGAGAACGTGCCGCCGCCGTTAGAACGTGCTGCTGCTGCCGTTAGAACATGCTGCCGTTAGAACGTGCCGCTGCCGTTAGAACGTGCTGCTGCTGCCGTTAGAACGTGCTGCTGCTGTGAGAACGTGCCGCTGCCGTTAGAAGGTGCCGCTGCTGTTAGAACGTCCTGCTGCCGTGAGAACGTGCTGCCGCTGCCGTTAGAACGTGCCGCTGCCGTTAGAACGTGCTGCCGCTGCCGTTAGAACGTGCCGCTGCCGTTAGAACGTGCTGCTGCTGCCGTTAGAACATGCTGCCGTTAGAACGTGCTGCTGCTGTGAGAACGTGCCGCTGCCGTTAGAAGGTGCCGCTGCCGTTAAAACGTCCTGCTGCCGTGAGAACGTGCTGCCGCTGCCGTTAGAACGTGCCGCTGCCGTTAGAACGTGCCGCTGCCGTTAGAACGTGCCGCTGCCGTTAGAACGTCCTGCTGCCGTGAGAACGTGCTGCCGCTGCCGTTAGAACGTGCTGCCGCTAGAAGGTGCCGCTGCTGTTAGAACGTCCTGCTGCCGTGAGAACGTGCCGCTGCTGCCGTTAGAACGTGCCGCCGCTGCCGTTAGAACGTGCCGCCGCTGCCGTTAGAACGTGCCGCCGCTGCCGTGAGAACGTGCCGCTGCCGTTAGAACGTGCTGCTGCGAGAACGTGCCGCCGCTGGCGTTAGAACGTGCCGCCGCTGGCGTTAGAACGTGCCGCCGCTGGCGTTAGAACGTGCCGCCGCTGGCGTTAGAACGTGCCGCCGCTGGCGTTAGAACGTGCCGCCGCTGGCGTTAGAACGTGCCGCTGCTGTTATAACCAGGAGCTAACTCACACCTGGGAACATCCGTCCCATCTGAGTTGTAGTTTTCTGGGCTTGAAACAGCAGCCAAAGTACCCAAACCTCCAGCTGTTAGCTTCAGGCAAACGTTGAAAGTACCCAAACCTCCAGCTGTTAGCTTCAGGCTAACGTTCAAAGTACACAAACCTCCAGCTGTTAGCTTCAGGCTAACGTTCAAAGTACACAAACCTCCAGCTGTTAGCTTCAGGCTAACGTTCAAAGTACCCAAACCTCCAGCTGTTAGCTTCAGGCTAACGTTCAAAGTACACAAACCTCCAGCTGTTAGCTTCAGGCTAACGTTCAAAGTACACAAACCTCCAGCTGTTAGCTTCAGGCTAACGTTCAAAGTACCCAAACCTCCAGCTGTTAGCTTCAGGCTAACGTTCAAAGTACACAAACCTCCAGCTGTTAGCTTCAGGCTAACGTTCAAAGTACCCAAACCTCCAGCTGTTAGCTTCAGGCTAACGTTCCCCACTAGCTTAGCTGGCTAACAGCCCTCACTCTCTGTGGGTCAGAGGTTCTCACACATTAAAACAGACCTCAGGAGGCCTCCGGCCGTCATGTGACCTCTGACCCCAGGCTAATAAACTGACGCACACACGGTTTATTAATAGCCTGCGCTGCAGCGGGACTGTTTTTAGCACTCGTCTGAACATGCACTCGTACCCAGACGCGCAGACCCGGGCTCGTCATCTGTTCTGTGCACGGCGGAGCGGTCACGTGCACATTTCACCTTCAGAGGGGCAGCTGGTGGGGCATCTCTGTGTTACCACAACAGACCCCGCCCTTCTGGTCCTGAGTCGTTCTCTGATCCCCCCTCTTTGCTTTCCAGGCATCTCCAACCCCAAACAGCCCAAAGATGGAGCCAAGAACTTCACATTCGACTACTCTTACTGGTCACACACCACGGTGAGCACTCGCACTTTCACACAGAGAGAAGCTTCTTAGCGAAGCGCTAACAGTGTGTGGTTCTGCAGAACGAGGACCCCGGCTTTGCCTCCCAGAGGCAGGTCTATAAGGACATCGGGGAGGAGATGCTGCTGCACGCCTTCGAAGGTAAAGTGGAGATCTCAGCTTCTTTTTTTAATCAAACTCTCCGGTGGCTCGGGAACGAAAGCAGTCGAGTGAAAGAAGGATGAAACGGATGTTTTTGATTTCAGGGTACAATGTGTGCATTTTTGCGTACGGCCAGACGGGCGGAGGGAAGAGCTACACCATGATGGGCAAACAGGAGCCCGGGCAGGAGGGGATCATACCCCAGGTAAGCCCCCTGAGGAGGGGACCTCCCCCAGAACCCTGTTTTATTACAGAACCCTGAAATAAAACGATGGCTGTGTTCGAAACCGCCTACTACATACTGATCGATCAGACAGTATGCAGAGCGTTTACCCACAATGCATTTCGCTCCTGCCCGAGCCGAAATCAGCCGTTCTGATGCTTTTTTCCCTTAAGCTCTAAACTCTGTAAACTTTAGCAACATTTGAAACATTTTCAGGAGAGAAAGTAGTCGTTTAGATCCCCAACGTGTTGAAAAGCTGACAAAATACCGGCTGTTTACAATTTTGTTCCCACGAATTCGGCGCTACTAAAGCTAGCTGCAGTGAGCTAACGCACTTCCTGTTATTTTCACAAAATAAAATACCCGTTGCCTTTTATCATAGGGAAAGCCATTACCATACAATTGGTGCTTTTGTTTTGAAAACAGGAAGTGAACCTACCCTCGTTGTAGCTAGCTTGAAACTGCCGTTTTGACAGGAAATGTCAATCGGCGACGTCACGTTACGTTGCATCTTGGGTAGTTTGAGTATGAGTAGTAACCTCATGATGCATACCCAACATTTCGGAGAATCTAAAATGCATCCGGGAACTTAAAAAAAGTAGGAGAAGTATGCGGTTTCGAACACAGCCCATGTGTTTGTGCTCTCAGCTGTGTGAGGAGCTGGTTAAAACGATGTGTTTGTGCTCTCAGCTGTGTGAGGAGCTGGTTAAAACGATGTGTTTGTGCTCTCAGCTGTGTGAGGAGCTGTTTCAGAGGACGGGGGAGAACACGGACCCAGACCTGACCTACTCCGTGGAGGTAAGCCCAGCTCCATCTCTGCTCCCTCCTGAGCGGACGCTAGTTAAAAACTGTTAAAACAGGTTAAAAACATATAAAAACAGGTTGGCGCTGAACTCCTCTGCTCCACATCCAGGTGTCCTACATGGAGATCTACTGCGAGCGGGTCCGGGATCTGTTGAACCCAAAGTCCCAGGGGACCCTGCGGGTCCGGGAGCATCCCATCCTGGGGCCCTACGTGGAAGATCTGTCCAAGCTGGCTGTGACCGGATTCTCCGACATCCAGGACCTGATGGATGCTGGCAACAAAGCTCGGTCAGTCGTCTTTCTGTGGGGGGGTGGCAGGAACTTTGTTTAAAAACATGGTTCAAACAGGTCAAAACAGGTTAAAACATGTTAGAACATGTTAAAAACATGGTTCAAACAGGTCAAAACAGGTTAAAACATGTTAAAACATGTTAGAACAGGTTAAAAACATGGTTCAAACAGGTTAAAAACAGGCCAAAACATGTTAAAACATGTTAGAACAGGTTAAAAACATGGTTCAAACATGATAAAACAGGTTAAAACATGTTAGAACATGTTTAAAAACATGGTTCAAACATGTTAAAACATGTTAAATCAGGTTAAAACAGGTTAAAACATGTTAAATCGGGTTAAAACTGTCAGTATTGGTGGTGTTAAAGGACACGGATGTGGACTTCAAAAAGCAAACTAGATTTATTTACAAAAAAAACACAAAGTTCAAACAAAAGCAAAACCTAAACTGTGGAATAATTCTTGAACAAAACAAAACACTTGGCATAGCATGGAGAAAGAAAACTTATCTTGGTCGTGGCGTGGCATGGAGGGTGTTGACTGGTACAAGGATCTCCCAAAGCAATGAGGGGACCTGGAAACTAAAATACTGTGGAGGGTGATTAGGGATAGAGTGCAGCTGATGGGGAAAACACAGGTGAGGGGCGTGAGGCTGATGGCAGGGCAGGAGAGGGTGGCGTGACATGAGAAAAACTAAACACAAGACCTGAACCTAAAACATGAGAAAACTAAGAACTAAACTAAGACATGATCTAAAACCAAACATGATCTAAAACAGTGGTTCTCAAATGGGGGTACGTGCACCCCTTGGGGTACTTGGAGGCACTCCAGGGGGTACTTGAGATTTTGAAAAATATATTTAAAAAATAGCATCAGTTCAAAAGTCATTATAAATATCAATTAATATAAGTTCATGTATGTTCAGGTATGTTTACAAACACAGCTGGCAGCGGGGCAGGTACTAGAGCGCGCAACGTAACAGTGACGCGACTGGTAACCATGAATCGCGGCATTTGCCTTTTACATGATAGACGAAATAAATGACTGTCGCCTTGACAACACAAACAATGGAGTCCTGGTTAAAGAGCTGCTGAGAACACAGAGGGACAGGTGACAAAGAAGGTAAAGGAACACAGGCTCCCCCAAAATGTTTTATATATTTTCATTTGCAAACAGTTGAGGAGAATGCAGTTTATTTGCAGTTGCAAAGTTTAATAAAACAGACAGTGCTGACACAGTGTTCTACGTCTTTTTTTTCAACAAAAAATGCTTTGCGCTGGTTAGGGGGTACTTGGCTGAAAAATATTTTACAAGTGGTACATCACTGAAAAAAGGTTGAGAATCCCTGATCTAAAACATAGTCCCATGACAGAGCCCCCCCCCCCCTCAAGGGGCGGATCCCAGACGACCCTAAAAGTCTGAGGGCGGGAGGGAGGGGCTCGAAGCCGGTCAGGCGGGGGACCAGAAACCCGGCGGCGTGGTTGCGGTGGCCGAACAGGCATGCGGCTGAAGTAGGGGCTTCGGGCAGCAGGAGGCGGTGGTCTGGCAGACGCCCTTAAGGGATGGATCCCAGACATCCCCAATATCTGGGGGTGGGAGAGAGGGGCATAGGGTGATTAGGGATTGAGTGCAGCTGATGGGGAAAACACAGGCGGGCAGGAACTGACCGAACTCCTTTTCTTACAGAACGGTTGCGGCCACCAACATGAACGAGACGTCGTCCAGGTCGCACGCCGTCTTCACCATCGTGTTCACCCAGAAACGCCGAGACCAGATGACCAGCCTGGACACGGAGAAGGTGATCTGAGTTCTGAGTTCTGAGTTCTGTGTGTTCTGAGTGTGTTCTGAGTGTCTGTGTGAGTGTCTGTGTGAGTTCTGTGTGTGTTCTGAGTTCTGTGTGGGTTCTGGGTTCTGAGTGTGTTCTGAGTTCTGAGTTCTGAGTTCTGAGTTCTGTGTGTTCTGAGTGTGTTCTGAGTGTCTGTGTGAGTGTCTGTGTGAGTTCTGTGTGTGTTCTGAGTTCTGTGTGGGTTCTGGGTTCTGAGTGTTCTGAGTGGGTTCTGGGTTCTGTGTGAGTTCTGTGTGTGTTCTGAGTTCTGTGTGGGTTCTGGGTTCTGAGTGTTCTGTGTGTTCTGCCTCCGGCTGAGCTCCCCTCTCTGTGTTCAGGTCAGTAAGATCAGCCTGGTGGATCTCGCTGGCAGTGAGCGCGCAGACTCTTCAGGGGCCAAGGGCACTCGACTCAAGGTCAGCGCTAATGCTAATGCTAATGCTAATGCTAATGCTAATGACGCTTCATGTGTGGAAGCTGCTCATCTCTGACTTGTTTTGCTCTGTTGCTGCAGGAAGGAGCCAACATCAACAAGTCTCTGACCACGCTTGGAAAAGTGATATCAGCCCTGGCTGAAATGGTAGCTCCGCCCCCTTTCTCTCACCGTCCAATGGCAGCTTCAGCTGGGCCGTAGCCATGGAAACTGACCACCTCTCCTTCTCCTCCGCAGCAGAGCAGCAAGAAGAGGAAGAGCGACTTCATTCCCTACAGAGACTCGGTCCTGACATGGCTGCTGAAGGAGAACCTGGGTGAGAACCAGAACCAGGGGGCAGAACCAGGGGCAGAACCAGGCAACAACAGAACCTGGGGGCAGGACTAGGGAAGAACCAGGGGGCAGAACCAGGGGCAGAACCAGAACCTGGGGGGAGAACCAGGGGCAGAACCAGGGCAGAACCAGGGCAGAACCAGGGGGCAGAACCAGGGGGCAGAACCAGGGGCAGAACCAGGCAACAACAGAACCTGGGGGCAGGACTAGGGAAGAACCAGGGGGCAGAACCAGGGCAGAACCAGAACCTGGGGGGAGAACCAGGGGCAGAACCAGGGGCAGAACCAGGCAACAACAGAACCTGGGGGCAGGACTAGGGAAGAACCAGGGGGCAGAACCAGGGGCAGAACCAGGCAACAACAGAACCTGGGGGCAGGACTAGGGAAGAACCAGGGGGCAGAACCAGGGCAGAACCAGAACCTGGGGGGAGAACCAGGGGCAGAACCAGGGGCAGAACCAGGGAACAACAGAACCTGGGGGCAGGACTAGGGAAGAACCAGGGGGCAGAACCAGGGCAGAACCAGAACCTGGGGGGAGAACCAGGGGCAGAACCAGGGGCAGAACCATGGAAGAACCAGGGGGCAGAACCAGGGCAGAACCAGGGAAGAACCAGGGAAGAACCAGGGCAGAACCAGGGGGCAGAACCAGGGGCAGAACCAGGGAACAACAGAACCTGGGGGCAGGACTAGGGAAGAACCAGGGGGCAGAACCAGGGGCAGAACCAGAACCTGGGGGGAGAACCAGGGGCAGAACCAGGGCAGAACCAGGGCAGAACCAGGGGGCAGAACCAGGGGCAGAACCAGAACCTGGGGGGAGAACCAGGGGCAGAACCAGGGCAGAACCAGGGGAAGAACCAGGGGCAGAAAAAGGGCAGAACCAGGGAAGAACCAGGGGGCAGAACCAGAACCTGGGGGGAGAACCAGGGGCAGAACCAGGGCAGAACCAGGGGCAGAACCAGAACCTGGGGGGAGAACCAGGGGCAGAACCAGGGGAAGAACCAGGGGTAGAACCAGGGAAGAACCAGGGGTAGAACCAGGGAAGAACCAGGGCAGAACCAGGGGGCAGAACCAGGGGCAGAACCAGAACCTGGGAGGAGAACCAGGAGCAGAACCAGGGGCAGAACCAGGGAAGAACCAGCTGCTAACCACCTGGTAACCACGGTAACCCCTCCTGTGTCTCAGGGGGAAACTCTCGCACCGCCATGATCGCTGCTCTGAGTCCTGCTGACATCAACTATGAAGAAACGCTGAGCACGCTGAGGTCAGCCGCCATCCCATAAACTCTGTGATGTAACCGTTAGGCTCAGGTACACGTCTAACCGGCTCTGACGCGTTCCAGGTACGCTGACCGGGCCAAACAGATCCGCTGCAACGCCGTGATCAACGAAGATCCGAACGCCAAACTGATCCGGGAGCTGAAGGCGGAGGTGGACCGGCTGAGGAACCTGCTGTTCTCTCAGGGTCTGCAGGAGCTGCTGGACAACGCCGGTATACTCGCTGACAAGAGCCTTTCTGCTGGTACATACACCCGATACCCGAAAACATGTTGGTTCTGCTGGTACATACACCCGATACCCGAAAACATGGTGGTTCTGCTGGTACATACCCGATACCCGAAAACATGTTGGTTCTGCTGGTACATACACCCGATACCCGAAAACATGGTGGTTCTGCTGGTACATACACCCGATACCCGAAAACATGTGGTTCTGCTGGTACATACCCGATACCCAAAAACATGTTGGTTCTGCTGGTACATACACCCGATACCCGAAAACATGTTGGTTCTGCTGGTACATACACCCGATACCCGATAACATGGTGGTTCTGCTGGTACATACACCCGATACCCGAAAACATGTTGGTTCTGCTGGTACATACACCCGATACCCGAAAACATGGTGGTTCTGCTGGTACATACCCGATACCCGAAAACATGTTGGTTCTGCTGGTACATACCCGATACCCAAAAACATGTTGGTTCTGCTGGTACATACACCCGATACCCGAAAACATGTTGGTTCTGCTGGTACATACACCCAATACCCGAAAACATGTTGGTTCTGCTGGTACATACACCCGATACCCGAAAACATGTTGGTTCTGCTGGTACATACCCGATACCCGAAAACATGTTGGTTCTGCTGGTACATACCCGATACCCGAAAACATGTTGGTTCTGCTGGTACATACACCCGATACCCGAAAACATGTTGGTTCTGCTGGTACATACACCCGATACCCGATAACATGGTGGTTCTGCTGGTACATACCCGATACCCGAAAACATGTTGGTTCTGCTGGTACATACCCGATACCCAAAAACATGTTGGTTCTGCTGGTACATACACCCGATACCCGAAAACATGTTGGTTCTGCTGGTACATACACCCAATACCCGAAAACATGTTGGTTCTGCTGGTACATACACCCGATACCCGAAAACATGTTGGTTCTGCTGGTACATACCCGATACCCGAAAACATGTTGGTTCTGCTGGTACATACACCCGATACCCGAAAACATGTTGGTTCTGCTGGTACATACCCGATACCCGAAAACATGTTGGTTCTGCTGGTACATACACCCGATACCCGAAAACATGTTGGTTCTGCTGGTACATACACCCAATACCCGAAAACATGTTGGTTCTGCTGGTACATACACCCGATACCCGAAAACATGTTGGTTCTGCTGGTACATACCCGATACCCGAAAACATGTTGGTTCTGCTGGTACATACACCCGATACCCGAAAACATGGTGGTTCTGCTGGTACATACCCGATACAGATACCCGAAAACATGGTGGTTCTGCTGGTACATACACCCGATACCCGAAAACATGTTGGTTCTGCTGGTACATACCCGATACCCGAAAACATGTGGTTCTGCTGGTACATACCCGATACCGATACCCGAAAACATGTTGGTTCTGCTGGTACATACCCGATACCGATACCCGAAAACATGGTGGTTCTGCTGGTACATACCCGATACCGATACCCGAAAACATGTTGGTTCTGCTGGTACATACCCGATACCCGAAAACATGTTGGTTCTGCTGGTACATACCCGATACCGATACCCGAAAACATGTTGGTTCTGCTGGTACATACACCCGATACCCAAAAACATGTTGGTTCTGCTGGTACATACCCGATACCCGAAAACATGTTGGTTCTGCTGGTACATACCCGATACCCGAAAACATGTTGGTTCTGCTGGTACATACCCGATACCCGAAAACATGTTGGTTCTGCTGGTACATACCCGATACCCGATACCCGAAAACATGTTGGTTCTGCTGGTACATACCCGATACCCGATACCCGAAAACATGTTGGTTCTGCTGGTACATACCCGATACCCGAAAACATGTTGGTTCTGCTGGTACATACCCGATACCCGAAAACATGTTGGTTCTGCTGGTACATACACCCGATACCCGAAAACAGGCCTTTCATGTGGTTCTGCTGGTACATACCCCATACCCGAAAACAGGCCGTTCATGTTGGTTCTGATGGTACATAGCCCATCAGAAGGCCTCCTGACCCAGCTGAACAGAACTCGGGCCCATCAGAAGGCCTCCTGACCCAGCTGAACAGAACTCGGGCCCATCAGAAGGCCTCCTGACCCAGCAGAGCAGAACTCGGGCCCATCAGAAGGCCTCCTGACCCGGCTGAACAGAACTCGGGCCCATCAGAAGGCCTCCTGACCCGGCTGAACAGAACTCGGGCCCATCAGAAGGCCTCGGGCCCATCAGAAGGCCTCCTGACCCGGCTGAACAGAACTCGGGCCCATCAGAAGGCCTCATGACCCGGCTGAACAGAACTCGGGCCCATCAGAAGGCCTCCTGACCCGGCTGAACAGAACTCGGGCCCATCAGAAGGCCTCCTGACCCAGCTGAACAGAACTCGGGCCCATCAGAAGGCCTCCTGACCCAGCAGAGCAGAACTCGGGCCCATCAGAAGGCCTCCTGACCCGGCTGAACAGAACTCGGGCCCATCAGAAGGCCTCCTGACCCGGCTGAACAGAACTCGGGCCCATCAGAAGGCCTCGGGCCCATCAGAAGGCCTCCTGACCCGGCTGAACAGAACTCGGGCCCATCAGAAGGCCTCCTGACCCGGCTGAACAGAACTCGGGCCCATCAGAAGGCCTCGGGCCCATCAGAAGGCCTCCTGACCCGGCTGAACAGAACTCGGGCCCATCAGAAGGCCTCATGACCCGGCTGAACAGAACTCGGGCCCATCAGAAGGCCTCCTGACCCGGCTGAACAGAACTCAGGCCCATCAGAAGGCCTCCTGACCCGGCTGAACAGAACTCGGGCCCATCAGAAGGCCTCCTGACCCGGCTGAACAGAACTCGGGCCCAGCTGAACAGAACTCAGGCCCATCAGAAGGCCTCCTGACCCGGCTGAACAGAACTCGGGCCCAGCTGAACAGAACTCGGGCCCATCAGAAGGCCTCCTGACCCGGCTGAACAGAACTCGGGCCCATCAGAAGGCCTCCTGACCCGGCTGAACAGAACTCGGGCCCATCAGAAGGCTTCCTGACCCAACTGAACAGAACTCGGGCCCAGCTGAACAGAACTCAGGCCCATCAGAAGGCCTCCTGACCCGGCTGAACAGAACTCGGCCCATCAGAAGGCCTCCTGACCCTGCTGAACAGAACTCGGCCCATCAGAAGGCCTCCTGACCCGGCTGAACAGAACTCGGGCCCATCAGAAGGCCTCCAGACCCGGCTGAACAGAACTCGGGCCCATCAGAAGGCCTCCTGACCCGGCAGAACCGAACAGAACTCTTCCTGTGTGAATGTGCTGGTCCTGGTCTGTGTGGTTTCCAGCTCTTGGGCGTGTGCAGCCGGTTATTTTCAGATCAGCTGTGTGTGTGTGTTCCTGCTGTTCTTCACATTGGCAGGATTGCTGAGATTCCAGCCTGTTAGAGCTGAAACCTGACCCCGCCTCCCTCTTTATCTCTGACAGTCAACAACAACAACGGGCCCGGCGGCGTGGCAGCTGTGGCCCCGCCCCCCCCGCAGCTGACTCCCACCACCAATGGGATGGCAGCTGAAGACGAGGCTGCGCCTCCAGGTGAGAGTGTCTCATGTTTGTGGATCTAGAGTCCGCTCTGGCACGCGTCTGGCTGACAGATGTGCTGCATGGTTGCAGATGCTGATCCTGAGTCTGTGGAAGACGCCCCTGCCGACCCTAACCCTGACCCCCTGATGGAGGACGCAGAGGAGGGGGAGGAGCCTATCAGCAAGGAGGAAGCGGCCGAGATGCTGATGGTAGGAGGTGTTCCTCACCTTACAGTATGGCTGTGTTCGAAACCGCATACTACCATACTGCTTACTGCATACTACATACTACATACTACATACTGCATACTACATACTACATACTACATACTGCATACTGCATACTACATACTACATACTGCATACTACATACTGCATACTGCATACTACATACTGCATAATACATACTGCATACTACATACTGCATAATACAAACTGCATACTACAAACTGCATACTACATACTACATACTACATACTGCATACTGCATACTATATACTACATACTACATACTACATACTACATACTGCATACTGCATACTACATACTACATACTGCATACTACATACTGCATACTGCATACTACATACTGCATAATACATACTGCATACTACATACTGCATAATACAAACTGCATACTACATACTACATACTACATACTGCATACTACATACTGCATAATACATACTGCATACCACATACTGCATAATACATACTGCATACTACAAACTGCATACTACAAACTGCATACTACATACTACATACTACATACTGCATACTACATACTACATTCTGCGTACTGCCTACTGCTTACTGCATACTATATACTACATACTACATACTACATACTGCATACTACATACTGCATACTACATACTACATACTGCATACTACATACTGCATACTACATACTGCATACTGCATACTACATACTGCATACTGCATACTACATACTGCATAATATATACTGCATACTGCATACTACATACTACATACTGCATACTACATACTACATACTACATACTGCATACTACATACTGCATACTACATACTGCATACTGCATACTACATACTGCATAATACATACTACATACTGCATACTACATACTGCTTACTGCACACTGCATACTACATACTACATACTATATACTGCGTACTGCATACTGCATACTACATACTACATACTGCATACTACATACTGCATACTGCATACTACATACTGCATAATACATACTGCATATTACAAACTGCATACTGCATACTACATACTACATACTGCGTACTGCATACTGCATACTACATACTGCATACTACATACTACATACTGCGTACTGCATACTACATACTGCTTACTGCATACTACATACTGCATACTGCATAAGCATACTGTATACTACATACTGCATACTATATACTGCATACTACATACTGCTTACTGCATACTATATACTGCATACTGCATACTACATACTACATACTGCATACTGCATACTACAAACTGCATACTGCATACTATATACTGCATACTGCATACTACGTAATACATACTGCATACTACATACTACATACTACATACTGCATACTACAAACTGCATACTGCATACTACATACTGCATACTACATACTGCATACTGCATACTACATACTGCTTACTGCATACTGCATACTGCATACTGCATACTACATACTGCTTACTGCATACTATATACTGCATACTGCATACTACATACTACATACTGCATACTACATACTGCTTACTACAAACTGCATACTACATACTGCATACTACATACTGCTTACTGCATACTACATACTGCATACTGCATACTACATACTGCATACTGCATACTACATACTACAAACTGCATACTAAAAACTGCATACTACAAACTGCATACTGCATACTGCATACTACATACTGCATACTACATACTGCGTACTGCGTACTGCGTACTGCATACTGCATACTACATACTGCATACTGCATACTGCATACTACATACTATATACTGCGTACTGCATACTGCATACTACATACTACATACTGCGTACTACATACTGCATACTGCATACTACATACTGCATAATACATACTGCATACTACAAACTGCATACTACATACTGCATAATACATACTGCATACTACAAACTGCATACTGCATACTACATACTACATACTACATACTGCGTACTGCGTACTGCATACTACATACTGCATACTGCATACTACATACTACATACTGCGTACTACATACTGCTTACTGCATACTGCATACTGCATACTACATACTGCATAATACATACTGCATACTACAAACTGCATACTGCATACTGCATACTACATACTACATACTGCGTACTGCATACTGCATACTACATACTGCATACTACATACTGCGTACTGCATACTACATACTGCTTACTGCATACTACATACTGCATACTGCGTACTGCATACTACATTCTGCGTACTGCATACTACATACTGCGTACTGCATACTGCATACTACATACTGCATACTGCATACTACATACTACATACTGCGTACTGCATACTGCATACTGCGTACTGCATACTACATACTGCATACTGCATACTGCATACTACATACTGCATAATACATACTGCATACTACAAACTGCATACTGCATACTACATACTACATACTACATACTGCGTACTGCATACTGCATACTACATACTGCATACTGCATACTACATACTACATACTGCGTACTGCATACTACATACTGCTTACTGCATACTACATACTGCACACTGCATAAGCATACTGCATACTACATACTGCATACTACAAACTGCATACTGCATACTACATACTACATACTACATACTGCGTACTGCATACTGCATACTACATACTGCATACTGCATACTACATACTACATACTGCGTACTGCATACTACATACTGCTTACTGCATACTACATACTGCACACTGCATAAGCATACTGCATACTACATACTACATACTACATACTGCATACTACATACTGCATACTACAAACTGCATACTGCATACTACAAACTGCATACTGCATACTACATACTGCATACTGCATACTTTATACTGCATACTACATACTGCTTACTGCATACTATATACTGCATACTGCATACTACATACTGCATACTACATACTGCATACTACAAACTACATACTGCATACTACATACTGCATACTACATACTACATACTGCATACTACATACTACATACTGCATACTACATACTGCATACTACAAACTGCATACTGCATACTGCCTACTACATACTGCATACTACATACTGCTTACTGCATACTACATACTACATACTGCATACTACAAACTGCATACTGCATACTGCATACTACATACTGCATACTACATACTACGTACTGCGTACTGCGTACTGCATACTGCATACTGCATACTACATACTACATACTGTGTACTGCATACTACATACTGCTTACTGCATACTACATACTGCATACTGCATACTGCATAAGCATACTGCATACTACATACTGCATACTACATACTGCTTACTGCATACTATATACTGCATACTGCATACTACATACTACATACTGCATACTACATACTGCATACTGCATACTACAAACTGCATACTGCATACTGCATACTATATACTGCATACTGCATACTACGTAATACATACTGCATACTACATACTACATACTGCATACTACATACTGCACACTGCATACTGCATACTACAAACTGCATACTGCCTTACTACATACTGCATACTACATACTGCATACTACATACTGCTTACTGCATACTATATACTGCATACTGCATACTACATACTACATACTGCATACTGCATACTACATACTGCATACTGCATACTACATACTGCATACTACAAACTGCATACTACATACTGCATACTGCATACTACATACTGCATACTGCATACTACATACTACATACTGCATACTACATACTGCATACTACAAACTGCATACTGCATACTATATACTGCATACTGCATACTGCATACTGCATACTACATACTGCATACTACATACTGCATACTACATACTGCTTACTGCATACTATATACTGCATACTGCATACTGCATACTGCATACTACATACTGCATACTGCATACTACATACTACATACTGCATACTACATACTGCATACTACATACTGCATACTGCATACTGCATACTGCATACTGCATACTACATACTGCATACTACAAACTGCATACTGCATACTACAAACTGCATACTGCATACTATATACTGCATACTGCATACTACAAACTGCATACTGCATACTGCATACTACATACTGCATACTGCATACTACATACTACATACTGCATACTACAAACTGCATACTGCATACTGCATACTACATACTGCATACTGCATACTACATACTACATACTGCATACTACAAACTGCATACTACAAACTGCATACTGCATACTGCATACTGCATACTACATACTGCATACTACATACTGCATACTGCATACTGCATACTACATACTGCATACTACAAACTGCATACTACAAACTGCATACTGCATACTGCATACTGCATACTACATACTGCATACTACATACTGCATACTGCATACTGCATACTGCATACTACATACTGCATACTGCATACTGCATACTACATACTGCTTACTGCATACTATACACTGCATAGACCCTCCAGAAAAACGCGGGCTAAAATCCTGGATTTTGCTATTGAATATGCGGGTTTTTTAATGATTTTATGCCGTGAAATTGCGAAAAGTTGCGGAAACTTGCGAATTATGCAAAAAGTTGTGAATTATGCAAAGTTGCAAAATATGCTGCTACTGAATGAAAAAGAGTCATCTTAAAGACCTCCTGTGATAAACAAGCATACTGGAACCAAGTTACTTTACAGAAGGTTTTTTTATTTTAACAACTTGAGCAGTTTCACAATACATACACACGCGCGCGCACACACACACACTTCTCGGTCTCATTCTGTTTCATTTATTCTTTATTTGGCCAATTTCAAGCTTGTACGCTACTCACCTGGTTTCTGGTAGCCCTCGCAAGGGTTTTGGAGGTTGATGCCTCGGTGAACGTCAGCTGTCTGGCTTTGGCTTTCCTTTCCGCAGCTGCAGAAAGCATTTTCAAATGTTTTGCGCTGGTAAAGCGGCACGTCACCGACGATTTTCTTTTATGCTCCAACACACAGTTCCACGGGGTGCAGAGTAGTTTCCCCCCGCTTTCATGCAAGACATCGAGGTACTGGTTTGCCCGGTCTTTGGCAGTAATGTGCGTCGGTGGGTGAGATCGATTAGCTTATTTCATTTTGTCTCTCGTTAATTTTCGACATTTTTTTCTCTTCCCAACTTTATTCAGAAAAGTGCGGAGATTGTGAAATAAAGCGAATCCTGCATATTTCGCATATTTTGAGCGGAAAATGTGATTATTGCGGTCAATATGCGGCTTTTTTGAAAAATATTGACCTCCGCATAATCAGCGGTATTTTGCTGATTTTGCAATAAAATCAGCGATCGCAAAATCGCGTTTTTCTGGAGGGCCTAACTACATACTGCATACTGCACACTGCATACTGCATACTACATACTGCATACTGCACACTGCATACTGCATACTACATACTGCATACTGCATACTGCATACTACATACTGCATACTGCACACTGCATACTGCATACTACATACTGCATACTACATACTGCATACTACATACTGCATACTGCATACTGCATACTACATACTGCATACTGCACACTACATACTGCATACTGCATACTGCACACTGCATACTGCATACTACATACTGCATACTACATACTGCATACTACATACTGCATACTGCATACTGCATACTACATACTGCATACTGCATACTGCATACTGCACACTACATACTGCACACTACATACTGCATACTGCATACTACATACTGCATACTGCACACTACATACTGCATACTGCATACTGCACACTGCATACTGCATACTACATACTGCATACTACATACTGCATACTACATACTGCATACTGCATACTGCACACTACATACTGCATACTGCATACTGCACACTGCATACTGCATACTGCATACTGCATACTACATACTGCATACTACATACTGCATACTGCATACTGCATACTACATACTGCATACTACATACTGCATACTACATACTGCATACTGCATACTACATACTGCATACTGCATACTGCACACTACATACTGCATACTGCATACTGCATACTACATACTGCATACTACATACTGCATACTACATACTGCATACTGCATACTACATACTACATACTGCATACTGCATACTGCACACTGCATACTGCACACTACATACTGCATACTACATACTGCACACTACATACTGCATACTGCATACTGCACACTGCATACTGCATACTGCATACTACATACTGCATACTCCATACTGCATACTACATACTGCATACTACATACTGCATACTACATACTGCATACTGCACACTACATACTGCATACTGCATACTGCACACTGCATACTGCATACTACATACTACATACTGCATACTACATACTGCATACTGCATACTACATACTGCATACTGCATACTGCATACTACATACTGCACACTACATACTGCATACTACATACTACATACTGCATACTGCATACTGCACACTGCATACTACATACTGCATACTACATACTGCACACTACATACTGCATACTGCATACTGCATACTACATACTGCATACTACATACTGCATACTGCATACTGCATACTACATACTGCATACCGCATACTCATCGATCACAGTATGCAGAGCGTTTACCCACAATGCATTTCGCTCCTGCCCGAGCCGAAATCAGCCGGCCTGATGCTGATTTCTCTTAAGCTCTAAACTCTGTAAACTTTAGCAACATTTGAAACAGTTTCAGATGAGAAAGTAGTCGTTTAGATCCCCAACGTGTTGAAAACCTAACAAAATACCGGCTGTTTACAATTTTGTTCCCACGAATTTGGCGCTACTAAAGCTAGCCGCAGTGAGCTAACGCACTTCCTGTTATTTTCACAAAATAAAATACCCGTTGCCTTTTATCATAGGGAAAGCCATTACCATACAATTGGTGCTTTTGTTTTGAAAACAGGAAGTGAACCTACCCTCGTTGTAGCTAGCTTGAAACTGCCGTTTTGACAGGAAATGACGATCGGCGACGTCACGTTACGTTGCATCTTGGGTAGTTTGAGTATGAGTAGTAACCTCATGATGCATACCCAACATTTCAGAGAATCTAGTACGCATCCGGGAACTTCTCGCTTACTCAAACTCACATACTAACTCAGAAAGTTAGTGTGAGTAATGGGAGAAGTAGGAGAAGTATGCGGTTTCAAACACAGCCTAAGACTTTCCTTTGGGGGTCCCTGACTGACTGGCTGTGTTTCAGGAAACAGAGAAGATCATCGCTGAGCTCAACGAGACGTGGGAGGAGAAACTGAGGAAGACCGAGTCTATCCGTCTGGAGAGGTAACAGCACTGACTTTTATTTAATGCCCCTGAACTCAGGTGGGGCTGCTGCCCTTTTACCCTCCTCTGCTGTCCGTGGGTACTGTGAAGTTGTTGCTCCACCACAGACACCGAGCATGAAATAACAAAAGATATCAACTCAAAGCTTGTTTTTAAAAGGATCAAAGCAGTCAGTAAAAGGTAAAAACAAGTGAAAAACATTTCATAGCTGACCTGCGACTGCCCCAAAGGAATTATTCCCCCTGACCTTTAAATCAGATGCATTACACGACCCGACAGTTCCAGTTAAAGAGGCTTTAATAATTATTACTGTACGTATACCGAGTCCCCGCAGGGCCCCACAAGTTAATACTGAGAGTTTAACTCTAAAATGAACCGGTAACCAGTAATCTAAAAGCATGGATATCTGTTTACATGGAGTTAAACATTATAATCTGTCCCAGAGGAAGAATATTCATCAGGAACAGAACCGGGCCCAGGACAGAACCCTGAGGGCCTCCACAGACGGGAACCGTTGTCTCTGATTTACGTTGGCACTGAAATTTTCTGTGAACCCAGACTGAATTCAGCTATGAAGTTCAGGCTCTTATTTTGGTAAATTAAGTAACCGTGGCGACATGTTTGGCTTCATTAAACTTGCTGCTGCTCAGGTTGGGCTGAGGCTCATGGGTAATGTAGTGTTTCCAGTTTCTGTGGACTCACATGCAGTAGAGGAACAGTTTGAGGCGTGAACACAGAGAGGCTCATGGGTAATGTAGTGTTTCCAGTTTCTGTGGACTCACATGCAGTAGAGGAACAGTTTGAGGCGTGAACACAGAGAGACTCATGGGTAATGTAGTGTTTCCAGTTTCTGTGGACTCACATGCAGTAGAGGAACAGTTTGAGGCGTGAACACAGAGAGGCTCATGGGTAATGTAGTGTTTCCAGTTTCTGTGGACTCACATGCTGGAGAGGAACACTTTGAGGCGTGAACACAGAGAGGCTCATGGGTAATGTAGTGTTTCCAGTTTCAGTGGACTCACATGCTGGAGAGGAACAGTTTGAGGCCTGAACACAGAGAGGCTCATGGGTAATGTAGTGTTTCCAGTTTCTGTGGACTCACATGCTGGAGAGGAACAGTTTGAGGCGTGAACACAGAGAGGCTCATGGGTAATGTAGTGTTTCCAGTTTCTGTGGACTCACATGCTGGAGAGGAACAGTTTGAGGCGTGAACACAGAGAGGCTCATGGGTAATGTAGTGTTTCCAGTTTCTGTGGACTCACATGCAGTAGAGGAACAGTTTGAGGCGTGAACACAGAGAGGCTCATGGGTAATGTAGTGTTTCCAGTTTCAGTGGACTCACATGCTGGAGAGGAACAGTTTGAGGCCTGAACACAGAGAGGCTCATGGGTAATGTAGTGTTTCCAGTTTCTGTGGACTCACATGCTGGAGAGGAACAGTTTGAGGCGTGAACACAGAGAGGCTCATGGGTAATGTAGTGTTTCCAGTTTCTGTGGACTCACATGCAGTAGAGGAACAGTTTGAGGCGTGAACACAGAGAGGCTCATGGGTAATGTAGTGTCTCCAGTTTCTGTGGACTCACATGCAGTAGAGGAACAGTTTGAGGCGTGAACACAGAGAGGCTCATGGGTAATGTAGTGTTTCCAGTTTCTGTGGACTCACATGCAGTAGAGGAACAGTTTGAGGCGTGAACACAGAGAGGCTCATGGGTAATGTAGTGTTTCCAGTTTCTGTGGACACATGCAGTAGAGGAACAGTTTGAGGCCTGAACACAGAAAGGCTCATGGGTAATGTAGTGTTTCCAGTTTCTGTGGACTCACATGCAGTAGAGGAACAGTTTGAGGCGTGAACACAGAGAGGCTCATGGGTAATGTAGTGTCTCCAGTTTCTGTGGACTCACATGCAGTAGAGGAACAGTTTGAGGCGTGAACACAGAGAGGCTCATGGGTAATGTAGTGTTTCCAGTTTCTGTGGACTCATATGCTGGAGAGGAGCAGTTTGAGGCGTGAACACAGAGAGGCTCATGGGTAATGTAGTGTCTCCAGTTTCTGTGGACTCACATGCTGGAGAGGAACACTTTGAGGCGTGAACACAGAGAGGCTCATGGGTAATGTAGTGTTTCCAGTTTCTGTGGACTCACATGCTGGAGAGGAACACTTTGAGGCCTGAACACAGAGAGGCTCATGGGTAATGTAGTGTTTCCAGTTTCTGTGGACTCACATGCTGGAGAGGAACAGTTTGAGGCCTGAACACAGAAAGGCTCATGGGTAATGTAGTGTTTCCAGTTTCTGTGGACTCACAAGCAGGAGAGGAACAGTTTGAGGCGTGAACACAGAGAGGCTCATGGGTAATGTAGTGTTTCCAGTTTCTGTGGACTCACATGCTGGAGATGAACACTTTGAGGCGTGAACACAGAGAGACTCATGGGTAATGTAGTGTTTCCAGTTTCTGTGGACTCACATGCAGGAGAGGAACAGTTTGAGGCGTGAACACAGAGAGACTCATGGGTAATGTAGTGTTTCCAGTTTCAGTGGACTCACATGCTGGAGAGGAACAGTTTGAGGCTTGAACACAGAGAGGCTCATGGGTAATGTAGTGTTTCCAGTTTCTGTGGACTCACATGCAGTAGAGGAACAGTTTGAGGCGTGAACACAGAGAGGCTCATGGGTAATGTAGTGTTTCCAGTTTCTGTGGACTCACATGCAGTAGAGGAACAGTTTGAGGCGTGAACACAGAGAGGCTCATGGGTAATGTAGTGTGGATTAAAACCTTTTGAAACTTGTCTCTCCCTCTTCCCCAGAGAGCAGCTACTGGCAGAAATGGGCGTGTCCATAAAGGAGGACGGAGGAACGCTGGGCGTCTTCTCTCCTAAAGGAGTGAGTTCGTCCGTCTCCTCACATCAGAACTCAGCATCAGCATCACTTCCTGTCAGATCGTGAAACCTCTGAGATACTTTCTGCTAACAGATATAAATGTTGTCGTATGTGTGTGTGTGTGTGTATGTGTGTGTGTGTGTGTGTGTGTGTCTCTGTGTGTGCGTGTGTGTGTGTGTGTGTGTGTGTGTGTGTGTGTGTGTGTGTGTGTGTGTGTATTTGTGTGTGCATGTGTGTGTGTGTGTGTGCGTGTGTGTGTGTCTCTGTGTGTGTGTGTGTGTGTGTGTGTGTGTGTGTATTTGTGTGTGCATGTGTGTCTCTGTGTGTGCGTGTGTGTGTGTCTCTGTGTGTGTCTCTGTGTGTGTGTGTGTGTGTGTGTGTGTGTGTTGCAGACGCCTCACCTGGTAAACCTGAATGAAGACCCTCTGATGTCAGAGTGTCTGCTGTACTACATCAAGGAGGGATTCACCAGGTCAGCAGCTTTTTCATTTAAAGTTAAGCACTCAACATGAGAAGGGAAACAAGTTAGAAAAAGTGTGACCTCACCTGTGACATCACCTAAAACAGATGAACAATGAAGCTGCTCAAAAGATGTGGTCAGACCCAGCTAGCTTTTAGTATATTTTACAACATACAGAAAAACACAGAACAAACAGTTGGTCCCCTCCACATTAAAACAGACATTATGCTGATGATACGAGTCTGTTCATACAATAATGGCTCAGTCAGCATCTCTTGTGGTCACAAACACAATCCATTTTTCCCAGTATTGCGAATACTTATTGCTCCGTAGACTTAGCGAAATGCTCATCCTTTCCATTTTTTCTACATCTATCCGGTCCGTCTCTGTTGGAGGTGAAGCCTGCAGCCATTTCCCGGGTTACAGCTTTCTGGCTGGCTGCTAATAATATTTTTAAAAGATATTTGACTCGCATCAGTAAAATGGGGGCGCAATATTGCCAAGATGGATTGTGGAAAAAGAGGTTACAGCAAAGATGCTCAGATAGATATCCATCTGGAAGCAGAAACCCTCTTAATGTCAGAGTAGGCAGCAGCAGCAGCTGTGGGCTCACTTACTCTGTGCTTAACTGCCTTTTCTCAGGTAAAGTTCCAGGGAAACTCGTTTCCCACACATCCTCCTGCCCTCCGTCTTCTCTGAGGAAACTGAACTAAGCAGCTCTCTGTGTGTGTCTCAGGGTCGGACAGCAGGACGTGGACATCAAGCTGTCGGGTCACTTCATAAAGGAGATTCACTGTGTTTTTGTCAGCGAGACCAACGAGCACGGAGAAGGTGAGAGAGTCAGTGTGTTCAGCGGATCCTGGGTGAGGGGCGGAGTCACAGCGCCCTCTGCTGGCCTGAGCCAATCAGCTCACAGACACTTTGTTGGCCTGAAACTCATGTCAGCAACTCCCCCAGCTGTTTGAAATATTCATTTTACAGCCGATATCCACATTATTCACTCAAAGCAAATAGGTGATCACATATGAACCGACAAGAAAAAAAAAAATCTGACCTATTTCAGAAGCCAGCTGCTGATTTTCCACAGGTGACCAACCATAAAAGCTCCAAACTGCTTCCTTATGAGAACAGAAACTTCCTGTCGTGTCTGTCTGTTCACGGCAAAGAAAGAAAAAAACACATTTCTGGACACTAATAACGTGTCGGGGAGGAAGCGTCAGAAACTCCAACAACGGGCCAGAAACAGGCTCCAGTGGAGCTGAATCCCACCTGATGATGTTACCTGAACTCAGTTTTCTTTCTAAAGTCACAGCTAAAGTCATCTCAGGGCACAAAGACAGCCCAATCCAAGCCAACTCATTGTTAATCCCATCAAACCCAGTTCAGACACACGGAGCTCAGATAAAAATAGGTGGTTAACTGGTTGAGGTGGAGCTGAGCAAACACAGAACACGAGGTGTCGGCAGACAGGAAGCACACTTTCTGATGTAAGATCAGGTCTGAATTATTCAGCTTCTGTCTCACACCACAGTTTAGGTGTGAGACAGTTTAGGTGTGAGACAGTTTAGGTGTGAGACAGTTTAGGTGTGAGACAGTTTAGGTGTGAGTTTAGGTCCTGAAGCTGCTGAAGCTGCTGAAGCTCCTGAAGCTGCTGAAGCTCCTGAAGCTGCTGAAGCTCCTGAAGCTGCTGAAGCTCCTGAAGCTGCTGAAGCTCCTGAAGCTGCTGAAGCTGCTGAAGCTCCTGAAGCTGCTGAAGCTGCTGAAGCTGCTGAAGCTCCTGAAGCTCCTGAAGCTGCTGAAGCTGCTGAAGCTGCTGAAGCTGCTGAAGCTCCTGAAGCTCCTGAAGCTGCTGAAGCTGCTGAAGCTCCTGAAGCTCCTGAAGCTGCTGAAGCTGCTGAAGCTCCTGAAGCTCCTGAAGCTGCTGAAGCTGCTGAAGCTCCTGAAGCTGCTGAAGCTGCTGAAGCTCCTGAAGCTCCTGAAGCTGCTGAAGCTGCTGAAGCTGCTGAAGCTCCTGAAGCTCCTGAAGCTGCTGAAGCTCCTGAAGCTGCTGAAGCTCCTGAAGCTGCTGAAGCTGCTGAAGCTCCTGAAGCTGCTGAAGCTGCTGAAGCTCCTGAAGCTGCTGAAGCTGCTGAAGCTCCTGAAGCTGCTGAAGCTCCTGAAGCTCCTGAAGCTGCTGAAGCTCCTGAAGCTGCTGAAGCTGCTGAAGCTGCTGAAGCTCCTGAAGCTGCTGAAGCTGCTGAAGCTCCTGAAGCTCCTGAAGCTGCTGAAGCTCCTGAAGCTGCTGAAGCTCCTGAAGCTGCTGAAGCTGCTGAAGCTCCTGAAGCTGCTGAAGCTGCTGAAGCTCCTGAAGCTGCTGAAGCTGCTGAAGCTCCTGAAGCTCCTGAAGCTCCTGAAGCTCCTGAAGCTCCTGAAGCTGCTGAAGCTCCTGAAGCTCCTGAAGCTGCTGAAGCTCCTGAAGCTCCTGAAGCTGCTGAAGCTGCTGAAGCTCCTGAAGCTGCTGAAGCTCCTGAAGCTCCTGAAGCTCCTGAAGCTCCTGAAGCTGCTGAAGCCCCTGAAGCTCCTGAAGCTCCTGAAGCTCCTGAAGCCCCTGAAGCCCCTGAAGCCGCTGAAGCTCCTGAAGCTCCTGAAGCCCCTGAAGCTGCTGAAGCTCCTGAAGCTGCTGAAGCTGCTGAAGCTCCTGAAGCTGCTGAAGCTCCTGAAGCTCCTGAAGCTGCTGAAGCTCCTGAAGCTCCTGAAGCTGCTGAAGCTCCTGAAGCTGCTGAAGCTGCTGAAGCTGCTGAAGCTGCTGAAGCTCCTGAAGCTGCTGAAGCTCCTGAAGCTGCTGAAGCTGCTGAAGCTCCTGAAGCTGCTGAAGCTGCTGAAGCTGCTGAAACTGCTGAAGCTCCTGAAGCTGCTGAAGCTGCTGAAGCTCCTGAAGCTCCTGAAGCTGCTGAAGCTCCTGAAGCTGCTGAAGCTGCTGAAGCTCCTGAAGCTGCTGAAGCTGCTGAAGCTCCTGAAGCTCCTGAAGCTGCTGAAGCTCCTGAAGCTGCTGAAGCTCCTGAAGCTCCTGAAGCTCCTGAAGCTGCTGAAGCTCCTGAAGCTGCTGAAGCTGCTGAAGCTCCTGAAGCTGCTGAAGCTCCTGAAGCTGCTGAAGCTGCTGAAGCTCCTGAAGCTGCTGAAGCTGCTGAAGCTCCTGAAGCTGCTGAAGCTGCTGAAGCTCCTGAAGCTGCTGAAGCTCCTGAAGCTCCTGAAGCTGCTGAAGCTCCTGAAGCTGCTGAAGCTGCTGAAGCTGCTGAAGCTCCTGAAGCTGCTGAAGCTGCTGAAGCTCCTGAAGCTCCTGAAGCTGCTGAAGCTCCTGAAGCTGCTGAAGCTCCTGAAGCTGCTGAAGCTGCTGAAGCTCCTGAAGCTGCTGAAGCTGCTGAAGCTCCTGAAGCTGCTGAAGCTGCTGAAGCTCCTGAAGCTCCTGAAGCTCCTGAAGCTCCTGAAGCTCCTGAAGCTGCTGAAGCTCCTGAAGCTCCTGAAGCTGCTGAAGCTCCTGAAGCTCCTGAAGCTGCTGAAGCTGCTGAAGCTCCTGAAGCTGCTGAAGCTCCTGAAGCTCCTGAAGCTCCTGAAGCTCCTGAAGCTGCTGAAGCCCCTGAAGCTCCTGAAGCTCCTGAAGCTCCTGAAGCCCCTGAAGCCCCTGAAGCCGCTGAAGCTCCTGAAGCTCCTGAAGCCCCTGAAGCTGCTGAAGCTCCTGAAGCTGCTGAAGCTGCTGAAGCTCCTGAAGCTGCTGAAGCTCCTGAAGCTCCTGAAGCTGCTGAAGCTCCTGAAGCTCCTGAAGCTGCTGAAGCTCCTGAAGCTGCTGAAGCTGCTGAAGCTGCTGAAGCTGCTGAAGCTCCTGAAGCTGCTGAAGCTCCTGAAGCTGCTGAAGCTGCTGAAGCTCCTGAAGCTGCTGAAGCTGCTGAAGCTGCTGAAACTGCTGAAGCTCCTGAAGCTGCTGAAGCTGCTGAAGCTCCTGAAGCTCCTGAAGCTGCTGAAGCTCCTGAAGCTGCTGAAGCTGCTGAAGCTCCTGAAGCTGCTGAAGCTGCTGAAGCTCCTGAAGCTCCTGAAGCTGCTGAAGCTCCTGAAGCTGCTGAAGCTCCTGAAGCTCCTGAAGCTCCTGAAGCTGCTGAAGCTCCTGAAGCTGCTGAAGCTGCTGAAGCTCCTGAAGCTGCTGAAGCTCCTGAAGCTGCTGAAGATCCTGAAGCTGCTGAAGATCCTGAAGCTGCTGAAGCTCCTGAAGCTGCTGAAGATCCTGAAGCTGCTGAAGCTCCTGAAGCTCCTGAAGCTGCTGAAGCTCCTGAAGCTCCTGAAGCTGCTGAAGCTGCTGAAGCTCCTGAAGCTCCTGAAGCTCCTGAAGCTGCTGAAGCTGCTGAAGCTCCTGAAGCTGCTGAAGCTGCTGAAGCTCCTGAAGCTCCTGAAGCTCCTGAAGCTGCTGAAGCTCCTGAAGCTGCTGAAGCTGCTGAAGCTGCTGAAGCTCCTGAAGCTCCTGAAGCTCCTGAAGCTGCTGAAGCTCCTGAAGCTCCTGAAGCTGCTGAAGCTCCTGAAGCTCCTGAAGCTGCTGAAGCTCCGGGCGCTGCTGAAGCTCCGCCCACATTTGATAAATGGGGAAACGGCAGCTGAGCGGTTACATTTTGTGTTTGTGTTCAGTGACTCTTTCTTCTTCTCTCTCTGTAAAAGCTGCCTGGAAATCTGTCAGGTATCGTTAAACAGTCGCTGCTGCTGGTTACCATGGTTACGTCACCCTCATATTCACACCCATGCCTGCCCCCCCCCCCAATCCTTTCTGCTTTGTGTGTTGTGTTGCATTCACTTCCTGCTCTGAAATGAGGAAACATGAAGGTGATGATGATGATGATGATGAGAGGTGGTGAAGAAGGTCTCCTGTTTCCAGGAGAATCCAACCCCTAAATGTTTGATCAAACAGGCTGATTCCAGGAGAATCCAACCCCTAAATGTTTGATCTAACAGGCTGATTCCAGGAGAATCCAACCCCTAAATGTTTGATCAAACAGGCTGATTCCAGGAGAATCCAACCCCTAAATGTTTGATCAAACAGGCTGATTCCAGGAGAATCCAACCCCTAAATGTTTGATCAAACAGGCTGATTCCAGGAGAATCCAACCCCTAAATGTTTGATCAAACAGGCTGATTCCAGGAGAATCCAACCCCTAAATGTTTGATCAAACAGGCTGATTCCAGGAGAATCTAACCCCTAAATGTTTGATCAAACAGGCTGATTCCAGGAGAATCCAACCCCTAAATGTTTGATCAAACAGGCTGATTCCAGGAGAATCCAACCCCTAAATGTTTGATCAAACAGGCTGATTCCAGGAGAATCCAACCCCTAAATGTTTGATCAAACAGGCTGATTCCAGGAGAATCCAACCCCTAAATGTTTGATCAAACAGGCTGATTCCAGGAGAATCCAACCCCTAAATGTTTGATCAAACAGGCTGATTCCAGGAGAATCCAACCCCTAAATGTTTGATCAAACAGGCTGATTCCAGGAGAATCCAACCCCTAAATGTTTGATCTAACAGGCTGATTCCAGGAGAATCCATCCCCTAAATGTTTGATCAAACAGGCTGATTCCAGGAGAATCTAACCCCTAAATGTCTGATCAAACAGGCTGATTCCAGGAGAATCCAACCCCTAAATGTTTGATCAAACAGGCTGATTCCAGGAGAATCCAACCCCTAAATGTTTGATCAAACAGGCTGATTCCAGGAGAATCCAACCCCTAAATGTTTGATCTAACAGGCTGATTCCAGGAGAATCCATCCCCTAAATGTTTGATCAAACAGGCTGATTCCAGGAGAATCTAACCCCTAAATGTTTGATCAAACAGGCTGATTCCAGGAGAATCCAACCCCTAAATGTTTGATCAAACAGGCTGATTCCAGGAGAATCCAACCCCTAAATGTTTGATCTAACAGGCTGATTCCAGGAGAATCCATCCCCTAAATGTTTGATCAAACAGGCTGATTCCAGGAGAATCCAACCCCTAAATGTTTGATCAAACAGGCTGATTCCAGGAGAATCCAACCCCTAAATGTTTGATCAAACAGGCTGATTCCAGGAGAATCCAACCCCTAAATGTTTGATCAAACAGGCTGATTCCAGGAGAATCCAACCCCTAAATGTTTGATCAAACAGGCTGATTCCAGGAGAATCCAACCCCTAAATGTTTGATCAAACAGGCTGATTCCAGGAGAATCCAACCCCTAAATGTTTGATCTAACAGGCTGATTCCAGGAGAATCCAACCCCTAAATGTTTGATCAAACAGGCTGATTCCAGGAGAATCCAACCCCTAAATGTTTGATCTAACAGGCTGATTCCAGGAGAATCCAACCCCTAAATGTTTGAATTGGCTGTGATTCATCCCCTGAAAACAGAACAATTGAGACCCCGAACCCCCAAATTTTGAGTTCTCTGGATGAATGATGAGAAACTCTGAGCTTCTAATGAGCCACTCATCGATTTGAATGTCAACCTTCCACTTCCTGTCTCATTTCTCTGCTGTCTGTGTCGTGACTGAGAGAAAAAGCCGATAGAAGGCCTTCGGTTGTGTCCTGTGATGAGTTCAGAGGCCTCCAAAGACCGTGTGCCCCTCTTCCCCCGCAGTGGTGGTCACCCTGGAGCCGCTGGTGGGAGCAGAGACGTACGTCAACGGGAAGCAGATCGCCGAGGCCGTCGTGCTGAAACAAGGTGAGAAAACGGAGCGTCGGTGGGATTCAAACCGGCGACTCTGCCCTTTAGTTACCGAGGGAAAGTGGGGTAGGATCACATGGCTCTGAAAGGATCAGATTATTGGCTAAATTACAATCAAAATGATTGAGCAAGGGTAATTCTCCTTGGATATCTGGCGGTGAATGAATGGGATCAGAGGCACAAAGCGTGTCATACCCCGGTATGATAGGTGGCGCTGTACCCATTCCAGCTGTTGCTAATAGAGCCACTTCCTGTTGACCTCTTCACCACCAACAACAACAACAAACTCAGGCATTGGAGAAAGATGGAGAACGCAGAGCCAGATGAAGCTACGTCCCTCTACATTTGGTCTGTGATGAGCTGCTTGTTGCACAAACTCGATGCCCAACGGAGCATTCTCCATCGCGTTGTTTGTTTCTTTCTGACGGCGACAACAACAGGAATATCGTCTCCTTTGACTTCCGGGTCACGACCCCGGGAAAACATCTGGAGCATGCGCAGAACGCAAAGTCTGATTCACCACGAGCTTCAGCGTCTACAAGCAGGTTTAGAGTGACTTTCAGCCCAGTTATCTCGGGTCTGAATCCGATCCGATCCAGTTCTAAATCAGATTAAGGTGTCTACATGCACTTAATAACTCAGTCTGATTGTGATTTAGCCAATAATCCGATCCTTCCCTGGGCTCGGTGTTACCCTGGAGGAACGTTCAGGTTCAGTTGAATCAAACGTTAAAGAGTTTAGATTACATATGAACCTGTTCAGATCAAACACAGTAAAGAAAAGAGGTAAACATCAGACTGTTGAATTTGTAAAAGCTGCCAGATGTGAAATGTCTGCTAACATCTGTTGAGCCCTCAGTATAACGTGTTGGTCCTCTGCGTCTCCCCTCCTCGCTGTTGCTAGGTAACCGCATCGTGATGGGGAAGAACCACGTGTTCCGGTTCAACCACCCGGAGCAGGCGCGGCTGGAGAGGGAGCGCAGCGTCACGGCCGAGCAGCAGGGGGAGCCGGAGGACTGGAACTATGCCCAGAGGGAGCTGCTGGAGAAGCAGGGCATCGACATCAAGCTGGAGATGGAGAAGAGGTACGAGAAAGGGTCCCCGAGAAAAAGACCCCTAAAGTCTTTAACTGAGCCCCTAAAGTCTTTAACTGACCCCTAAAGTATTTAACTGACCCCTAAAGTCTTTAACTGAGGCCTAAAGTCTTTAACTGAGCCCTAAAGTCTTTAACTGACCCCTAAAGTCTTTAACTGAGGCCCTAAAGTCTTTAACTGACCCCTAAAGTCTTTAACTGAGGCCTAAAGTCTTTAACTGACCCCCTAAAGTCTTTAACTGAGGCCTAAAGTCTTTAACTGACCCCCTAAAGTCTTTAACTGAGGCCCTAAAGTCTTTAACTGACCCCTAAAGTCTTTAACTGAGGCCTAAAGTCTTTAACTGACCCCTAAAGTCTTTAACTGAGGCCTAAAGTCTTTAACTGACCCCCTAAAGTCTTTAACTGAGCCCCTAAAGTCTTTAACTGACCCCTAAAGTCTTTAACTGACCCCCTAAAGTCTTTAACTGACCCCCTAAAGTCTTTAACTGACCCCTAAAGTCTTTAACTGAGGCCTAAAGTCTTTAACTGACCCCCTAAAGTCTTTAACTGACCCCCTAAAGTCTTTAACTGAGCCCTAAAGTCTTTAACTGACCCCCTAAAGTCTTTAACTGAGGCCTAAAGTCTTTAACTGAGCCCCTAAAGTCTTTAACTGAGCCCTAAAGTCTTTAAGTGACCCCTAAAGTCTTTAACTGAGCCCCTAAAGTCTTTAACTGAGGCCTAAAGTCTTTAACTGACCCCTAAAGTCTTTAACTGAGGCCTAAAGTCTTTAACTGAGCCCTGAAGTCTTTAACTGAGCCCTAAGGTCTTTAACTGAGGCCTAAAGTCTTTAACTGAGCCCTGAAATCTTTAACTGAGCCCTAAGGTCTTTAACTGAGCCCCTAAAGTCTTTAACTGAGCCCTAAAGTCTTTAAGTGACCCCTAAAGTCTTTAAGTGACCCCTAAAGTCTTTAACTGAGCCCCTAAAGTCTTTAACTGAGCCCTAAAGTCTTTAACTGAGCCCTAAAGTCTTTAAGTGACCCCAAAGTCTTTAACTGAGCCCTAAAGTCATTAACTGAGTCTAAACTTCATCAGAATCCTTGATCAAAGCCCCTTGGCTGTGTCTCCTCTGGCTGGTTGAATGTCTGATTGGCTGCTGTGTGTCTCCTCTGGCTGGTTGAATGACTGATTGGCTGCTGTGTGTCTCCTCTGGCTGGTTGAATGACTGATTGGCTGCTGTTTTTCAGACTGCAGGACGTGGAGACTCAGTACCGTAAGGAGAAGGAGGAGGCTGATCTGCTGCTGGAGCAGCACAGACTGGTGAGAATCCGCCTTATATCCTATTTACCTGGCAGCTGACGGCGTACTTATAGCCCCTCTGTGTGCTCAGTATGCAGACAGCGACAGCGGGGACGACTCCGACAAACGCTCCTGTGAGGAGAGCTGGAGGCTGATCTCGTCTCTCAGAGAGAAACTACCTGCCAACAAGGTAGGTGCACCCGCTGCCTGCCCGGGTCAGGGTTGTTTGGGCCCTCTGGAGGATCTGGGAGTGAAAAAGTGATGGCTGGATGAAGACGGTTTGATGATGTGTTAGCTGAGCAGTGCTGGAGTTAAACCAGTTAAAACAAGTAGCTGATGGTATAACTTCTGTTTCCAAGTTGCTAATAAATCGAAGAACCTTTTGTCATTTATTGTGAAGAGAAGAAACCTCCTCAGGACATGAAAAGCACTAACTTCTCCCCTGTGTGTGAGTCCAGGTGCAGACGATAGTGAAGCGCTGTGGGCTGCCCAGCAGCGGCAAGAGGAGGGAGCCCCTCCGAGTCTACCAGATCCCCCAGAGGAGGAGGATCAGCAAGGACCCCAAACGGGTCACCATGGAGGACCTGCGCATGCAGGCCGTCAAGGAGATCTGCTACGAGGTCTCAGCCACACTCAGAGATGAGCTCACAGCCTCTAACAGCATCTTTACTCGTTTCAGCTGGTTTCTGCTGGTTTCTCAGTCTCTCTCTCTGTGCGTGGCGCCCCCTTCAGGTGGCGTTGGGAGACTTCCGTCACTCCCGTCAGGAGATCGAGGCGCTGTCCATCGTCAAGATGAAGGAGCTGTGCCGCATGTACGCCAAGAAGGACGCCAACGAGAAGGAGAGCTGGAGGGCCGTGGCCCAGGACGTCTGCGACACTGTGGGCATCGGCGAGGAGAGGAGCCCCCCCACCGAGGAGGGCGGAGGAGGAGGTGGAGGAGGAGGTGGAGAGACGGGCGAGGGAGGAAAGAAAGGAAAAGTGTACGACCTGAAGGCTCACATCGATAAACTGACCGACATCCTGGAGGTGAGACTTTGAGCAGGTAAATCACAGAAGTACCTGAACGCATCACTGATGGTGCACGTGTGCGTGTGCATGTGTGCCCTGCAGGAGGTGAAGCTGCAGAACAACATGAAGGATGAGGAGATCAAAGCCCTGAGGGACCGGATGATCAAGATGGAGAGCATCATCCCTGTTCAGGTACGTCCCCCTAACCCCTAACCCCGGCCCAGCCCCTAACCCCTAACCCCTAACCCCTAATCCCTAACCCCGTCCCAGCCCCTAACCCCTAACCCCTAACCCCGGCCCAGCCCGGCCCCTAACCCCTAACCCCTAACCCCGTCCCAGCCCCTAACCCCTAACCCCTAACCCCGGCCCAGCCCGGCCCCTAACCCCTAACCCCTAACCCCGGCCCAGCCCCTAACCCTTAACCCCACCCCGGCCCCTAACCCCTAACCCCGGCCCCTAACCCCTAACCCCGGCCCAGCCCAGCCCGGCCCCTAACCCCTAACCCCACCCCACCCCGGCCCAGCCCCTAACCACTAACCCCAGCCCCTAACCCCAGCCCCTAACCCCGGCCCCTAACCCCGTCCCAGCCCCTAACCCCTAACCCCGGCCCCTAACCCCTAACCCCGGCCCCTAACCCCTAACCCCGGCCCAGCCCGGCCCCTAACCCCAGCCCCTAACCCCGGCCCCTAACCCCGTCCCAGCCCCTAACCCCTAACCCCGGCCCAGCCCGGCCCTTAACCCCAGCCCCTAACCCCTAACCCCGGCCCCTAACCCCGGCCCCTAACCCCGGCCCAGCCCAGCCCGGCCCGCAACCCCTAACCCCGTCCCAGCCCCTAACCCCTAACCCCAGCCCCTAACCCCGGCCCCTAACCCCGGCCCAGCACCTAACCCCGGCCCCTAACCCCAGCCCCTAACCCCGGCCCAGCCCCTAACCCCAGCCCCTAACCCTAACCCCGGCCCCTAACCCCGGCCCCTAACCCCAGCCCCTAACCCCGTCCCAGCCCCTAACCCCGTCCCAGCCCCTAACCCCAGCCCCTAACCCCAGCCCCTAACCCCAGCCCCTAACCCCGTCCCAGCCCCTAACCCCGGCCCAGCCCGGCCCCTAACCCCTAACCCCGGCCCCTAACCCCGGCCCAGCCCAGCCCGGCCCCCAACCCCTAACCCCGTCCCAGCCCCTAACCCCTAACCCCAGCCCCTAACCCCGGCCCCTAACCCCGGCCCAGCCCCTAACCCCGGCCCAGCCCCTAACCCCAGCCCCTAACTCTAACCCCGGCCCCTAACCCCAGCCCCTAACCCCGTCCCAGCCCCTAACCCCGGCCCCTAACCCCTAACCCCGTCCCAGTCCCTAACCCCGGCCCCTAACCCCAGCCCCTAACCCCGTCCCAGCCCCTAACCCCTAACCCCGGCCCAGCCCGGCCCCTAACCCCTAACCCCGGCCCAGCCCGGCTCCTAACCCCTAACCCCGGCCCCTAACCCCGGCCCAGCCCAGCCCGGCCCCCAACCCCTGACCCCGTCCCAGCCCCTAACCCCTAACCCCAGCCCCTAACCCCGGCCCAGCCCAGCCCGGCCCCCAACCCCTAACCCCGTCCCAGCCCCTAACCCCTAACCCCGGCCCCTAACCCCGGCCCAGCCCCTAACCCCTAACCCCGGCCCCTAACCCCGGCCCAGCCCCTAACCCTAACCCCGGCCCCTAACCCCGGCCCAGCCCCTAACCCTAACCCCGGCCCCTAACCCCGGCCCCTAACCCCAGCCCCTAACCCCGTCCCAGCCCCTAACCCCAGCCCCTAACCCCAGCCCCTAACCCCAGCCCCTAACCCCGGCCCAGCCCCTAACCCCAGCCCCTAACCTTTAACCCCGTCCCAGCCCCTAACCCCTAACCCCAGCCCCTAACCCCAGCCCCTAACCCCGGCCCAGCCCCTAACCCCTAACCCCGGCCCCTAACCCCAGCCCCTAAACCCGGCCCGGCAGCTCACTCTCAGCGGCCTCACGACTCCACTCTGCTTACTCTCTTTTTCAGGATGATGACATCAACGGGGAAGAAGGCGAGTCGGCTCAGATGGAGGTGGGCGGGGCCGGCGACATCCCCAAACAGCCGGAGGTGCGAGTGAAGCGGCTGATGGAGGAGGACCCGGCGTTCAGGAGAGGGCGCCTCCGCTGGCTGAAGCAGGAGCAGCAGCGCATCCTGAACCTGCAGCAGCAGAACATCAGCAAGAAGCTGCGAGGGCAGAGCCAGAGCCAGGGTGAGTGGGGGGGCCGCAAGCCACCTGCCGCCACCTGCACGCCACCTGCACGCCACCCGCACACCACCTGCTCCGTGATGACTCACACTCTGTCTCTCTGTCCTGCAGGTCCGACCTCCCCGGTGGTCCCGGTCCATCTCCCGGGGACCGGCCGCTTCATCCCCCCGCAGGAGTGCAAGCTCAAGTTCCCCTTCAAGAGTAACCCCGCCCACCGGTTGTCATGGGGACCAGCCAGCGCCGCCCTGCTGGCTCTGGGTCTGGGGGAGGGGGGAGGAGGAGAGGGTGGAGAGAGGAAGGAGAACGAAGGAGGAATGGAGGGCAAAGGTTCTCCCTCGCCTCCTCCTCCCTTCCAGGGTCAGTCTCCTCTTTTGCCCCTCCCCTTCCAAGCTCCGCCCCCTCGCATGCGCACACCCAGCCCTCATCGTGCTTGGCAACAGCGTAACCAGGGTAACCAGGGCGGTTTCCAGTACCAACCCCAAGGTAACAACCAAAACTACCAGCGGCGCTACCGCCGCAACTCCCTGGACAGCTCCAGCCACGACGGCGAGCAGCAGCATGGCGGCGGCAACGGTGGTCACCAGGGGCGACCCCGACAAAGGAGGGGGGCGTCACCCGGGCCGGGGGGCGAGAGAGGAGGGAGGGGGGGAGGAGGCAGCAGGGACAGAGAGGGGAGCTTCCATTATAACCAGCACCAGCAGCAGCATCAGTTCCACCACCACCCCTACTACAACCCCCACAATGCACCATTCCAGCCAGGACCTCACCCCAACTACCACAGCCTGCCCCGCTCCGGGCCCCCGCCCCTCCCTCCGGAAATGTTCATGGGGATGGGGCCCCCGGCGGTCGGGTGGGGCTTCACCACGCCGCCCAGAATGAGACGACAGTTCAGCGCACCGGACCTCAAAGACAACAAGGAGACCCCCATCTGACGCCTGATTGGCTGTGGGACACACGGCGATCCTCATGCTGTAGAGAATAGGCTGTGTGTGTGTGTGTGTGTGTGTGTGTGTGTGTGTGTGTGTGTGTGCGTGTTTCAGCACTTTTACAGTACAGAATCAGCCCGTCACACACTCACAACTAACTCCACACACACCCTGTGTTCCCTGTCCTGCTGTGTGTGTGTGTGTGTGTGTGTGTGTGTGTGTGTGTGTGTGTGCGTGTGTGCGTGTCCTCCAAGCTTTTACGTTAGCACAGGTTAGCCGCTGCCATAGCAACACTGTTTTAGAGATCTTTTCCCTTCCCCTGTCAGATAGGATCGTTGTTTATTAGTGATTTAGTTTTATTGATCTCACGGCTGCTGATTGACGGGTCGTTTGAAACGAGGTGCCTTAAAGCCGAGCCGGTCCGGGTCGAACCGGTTCTGAAGAGGCAGCTGCACGGTTAGCCTGAGCAGCATGCTAGCCTGATGTTAGCCTGATGTTAGCCTGTTAGCCTGAGCAGGGAGCAGCTTGGGAACCTTTCAGATGAACCGCTCGGCCTTCCTCAGCTGGTTTTACTCGGTTCAGGCAGATCTGGGATCACAGAGAAATGTTTTCAATGCTCGGGTTGTGAGGAGAAGAGCTTCATGAAAAGTTCAGACGGATTTGTCTCAACAGATCAATACATGTGATCGAAAAGAAAGTCACTGAGCAAACAGGGACGGGACCTCTGGAGTCCTTGTTCCTCCTACGTGACTTGAACGCTGCATCGCTGAGAGCTACAAACCAAAGAGAACTGCTCTGTGGCGCCTCCTGCTGGCAGCCTGGGGGGGACACGCTTCAGACTCTGGCACCTCCTGCTGGCAGCCTGGGGGGACACGCTTCAGGCTCTGGCGCCTCCTGCTGGCAGCCTGGGGGGGACACGCTTCAGACTGTGGCGCCTCCTGCTGGCAGCCTGGGGGGACACGCTTCAGACTGTGGCGCCTCCTGCTGGCAGCCTGGGGGGACACGCTTCAGGCTCTGGCGCCTCCTGCTGGCAGCCTGGGGGGGACACGCTTCAGGCTCTGGCGCCTCCTGCTGGCAGCCTGGGGGGGACACGCTTCAGACTGTGGCGCCTCCTGCTGGCAGCCTGGGGGAAACACGCTTCAGACTGTGGCGCCTCCTGCTGGCAGCCTGGGGGGGGACACGCTTCAGACTGTGGCGCCTCCTGCTGGCAGCCTGGGGGAAACACGCTTCAGACCGCGGCGCAGAGAGGAAGAGGAGGATGTTTGTACATGTTTTACCCGACAGACGAGCACGTCAGATGTTAAAGAGCTGCGTGTGTGTATATTTGAAGTGTATCTCGTTTTTATGAAGATGAATCTATTTTAAAACACATGAAATGTGCTGACGGCGAGTTCGCCGTCTCAGGCAATCATGGGAATTGTGAGTGATTGATATGAAGCATGATGGAACTGACTTTATTTCAGACATGGAGGAGTTGTGGAAGGTGGAGTTGAGCTTATGGAGTTGAGAGAGACAGAAGGTGGATGATAGAGAGGATTGTAGACAGAGATGTGATGAAAAATAAGTTTTTTTGAGGAGTAACGACACTACAACACGTTGTGTGTGGGATGAATTCCTGCTGAGAGGGTCTGACACTACATAGGCCACATCAAGAAGACCACTTCAGGAAGTTAGAAGTTGTGGCTTTTTCCTTTTTGGGGTCATTTGATGAGATTTACATATATTTAGTCTCAAACTTTACGGGGAAATAACGGTTGTTGCTGTTTTCGCTTAAATCCCAACGAGACGCCACAAATTCCCACCTTTCCTCGTCAAACTGAACGCAGCTGCGAGCGTTTTTCTGCCCTGTGTGGCGACGTGGTGGAGCGGGGAGTTACCGCCCACTCAGAGCAAAGCATTCTGGGAGATGACAGAGTGGGTGGGCTCTGTGATTTTAAGACTTTTTAACGAAAGGAAATGAAGGTCTGAAGCAACCAATGGGAGCGTTCCTTTGGGCAGAGGATGATGAATTGTGATTGGCTGAAGCAGCATGAATTGAGTCTCCACCTCGTTTCGCTCTGCTGGAATCGACCAATCGCAGGACAATCTTGAAGCCTGCCGCCGCCGGGCCTGATGGGAAACCAAGTTTCCTCTTTGTTTTTACTCCTTCACTCTTTTCTTTTTTTTTTAATTTCCAACTCTGGCCTCTGATTGGCTGTTGGTTTTTCCTTGTGTATTCATTCAGTGCTGAGCATTTAAGCCCCTCCCACAGCCTCAGCCTGTGGTTATGATGTCATCAGCTTTGTTATTAGTCTAATTATGCTAAGGTGTCATTAATGTTTGGATGCTGCTAAAGGGAGCTTCTTCTTCTTCGCTGTCTGGGTGTGTGCGTGCGTATGTGTGGGCGTGTTTCTTCGTTCATTTAGAATTATAATCTTAAATTTGTTTTACTTTATCAAGCTGATTTTATTGTTTTTTTTTCCTTTTAATCATGGTTTCATTGTTTGGAGATTTGAAACGCCCTGTACTCCAATCACAGCGCGCCGTCGATGCGGGACCGTGGGACGTGATGACATCACGATCTAGCCCTCTGGCTATTGGCCCCTCGGTTGCTTTTTCTGTCTGTGCCGGTTGTTGTTTTTGTTGTATCAGGAACCAATCTCAGGCTCTACCTGCAGACATGATGGCAATAAAGTGTAAGAATCCAGACGTGCCTGCGTGTCCTTCCTCTGAGTTACGGCTGAAACGGCTCCAGATAAAACCCTCGATGGGAAGGATTTTCTGCTGTTTCACACGGACACTTATTACTGTCGCACAAGCTGCTGCCGACATGTAGGGCTGCACACTTCTGGCCAAAACAATTATGGGTGCCAGCGCTCAACAAGCGCCAAAATGCCGTATTTTAGAGGCCTTATAACTCAGCCATAAAGCACAACACAGACCTCATTCAAAGTTTATATGTGACGGGAGACTCTCGGCTTTAACTGAACCAAAGGGTTTGTTGATACATTATACAGCTTTGACACAACGACAGTTTACGTTTTAGGAAGACTACATCTCAGCTAAGGTGTCTCTCCCACTGTTTCTCACTCTAAATTCGATACTGCACCAATTCCTTGAACAAATGTCTCTCATGTCCAAAATATCTGCCCGATCTGGACAAATTTTACTTCAAAACGTAGGCATTTTTGTCCTCTTTCACACAAAGTCACACTCATTGAGCTCTGCCACACAGATTTATCACAAATCGCCTCTGAGCGCAGAGAGTCGGCCCTCCAGCTGACATTCCGGCCATTATAAACGCCTACAATCAGAAAATTCAGGTGAAAAATTATATTAAAACTGCCATAAAAAACGAGCCACACATAGTAGCCGAATGAAAATTACACCGCTGGCTTCTGCCGTCTCCTGGGGCGCTCACGGTTCAAGAATTATTCGGATACAACTTTTACTTTTCGAACAGCGACCGTTTGTTCGAGACAGTCAAGTGCAGTCAAAATTACAGTGCAATTTTAAGAAGCCATAGTGAGCGTACATGTCAGTGACACAAGCCCTTTTTCCATCAGATTCTGTAGCGAATTAAAAGTTATATTGCATTACTTTGTTGCGATACAAGATGCGTTCGGTTGGTTTTCCATCAAACAGGACGATTCTAGCGAAATAAAATGACATCACCGGAACGTGCTGATGCGCATTATTCTGACTCGACCAGATGATTTTCCATTACAAAAGTGGCAAATTGTAGCGAATTAGAATTTCTCGGTAGCGGGAATTTAATTGCTCGCGCTGTTATTGTCAGCCTCCTGTTATAACAGTTGCTATAACTTTCAAGGCTATACGTACCTTTTCACCACCGGCTTTCGTTTTATTTATTAGGCTAGTTACTTATTTAGAGTTATGGACCGTAGGATAGGACTAAACATGCTGTTAGTGCTGCTATGTCAGCTTATAATAGCCGTCAGAAATTTAAGAAGGACGATGAGAGCGAGGGGAGAATTAATTATGCTGCTTCAGGACCACCCGAATTGTGTTTATAAAAAGCAGAGTCTCTGCTCTCGACCAGTTGTTTCTTTTAACATCGGACATTGTTGTTTCTAGTTGTTGCTGCTGTTTTGATACCGACAGGATAGGTGAAATGGGGCTGCTGAGCGGCTCAACAACAACATTCGAATCCTCGCACTTTACCAATACCATCTGCGCATGCGTGGCTAGTCTGAATCGCATTAACCTTTTCCATCACTTCTGTAGCGATACAACTTAGCCCTGAACCACCTATTTCGAGCGAATTGATTTAATGCGACAAAACAGGCGTTCTAGCGATTTAACCGTTTTTCCATCACATGTATCACACTAACTTCTGATGTGCATCAAATTAAAGCGAATCATGTCGTTGATGGAAAAAGGGCTACAGACGAGCCGCACCTGCTCCTGTTACCGGGGCAACGCCTTGTTAGCCTGCTCTGTTCTAACTCCTGTTACCGGGGCAACGCCTTGTTAGCCTGCTCTGTTCTAAGACTGCTTATGAGGGCAGAGCAAAGATGGATGCCCTGTTATAACAGCTTCATGTTATAAATCTGATCTGCTTTTCTCCTTTAAACTGATAGTGAAGGGAAGTTTGAAAATACCCACAATGCAATGGGAAAATGCATTGAAAAGCACTTACCGAGGCCATTTTGAAAATGCCATAAAAGCTGTATTTTAAACAGGACCTTGATAAAAATGGCATAGCTGTCTACAGCACACCTGTCTTCTCCATTTTGGGACTCGCAGAGGTGCAAAATTCAATGGGAAAATCGATTGAAAAGCACTTAACGAGCCAAAAATGCCAAAAACTGCCCTATTTTGGAGGCCTCATAACTCAGCCATACGACATCACAGAGACCTCATTCAAAGTTTATAAGTGACAGGAGACTCAAAGCTTTAACTGAACTAAAGGGTTTGTTGATAGGGCGGGCAGTAGATTGGCACCCATCAAAATTTCTTCAGAAATGTTCTAGTTATTATTCTCTGATTTTAGTGAAAACTGTTATTCCACTTTTCTTTTATCCGTATTATTGGACAAAACTTCCTCATTCAGATAAACTCAGAACAGCTCTGAGAAGAGAACCAGAATAAACGTTTAATTGGTTCAAAGCTGTAGAAAACAGAGTCTTCCGGTTGATGTTGGACCGTTCACGCTGTGTTCAGACGCTTCAGTAACTCTGCAGATGATCTGTTCCTGGTTAGCATCGCTCGCCCTGAATCCAACCAGCAGATGATGGAACCGGCTCTTTGGGTTGTGTCTCCACGCTCTGCTCTCTGCTCCTGCAGATCTGTCCTCATGTCGTCCAAACTTCACCAGGAAGCTTCCAGATCAGCATTCAAAGAAAAGAAAAGAGAAAACACTGTGAAAGCCAGTTAGCTTAGCATGTTAGCACGACGGCAATGCTAAAGCATCTCAGCAGAAAGCAGCCGGTTCACACATCGAGTCCACTGAGGGGAACAAACACGAGGGAACATTTCACGTTAGGATTTTAATGGGAATCAGTCGGATTCTGATGCTGAATATCTGGGCCAGAAAATTCTCTGAAAATAAACGTTGAATCTTTTTTTTTGTTAATTTTCGGGTTAAATGAAGGATGATAGTGTCCGAATATGCAGGGAGACCCTTCATAATGCACATTAATAAGGCTTTTTAAAGGGGAAAAACTATTGATGATCCAAAAATCAATAGAATAGGTGATTGAACAGGATTCCGGGGGTACGGTGGCTGAGAGAGCTCAATCTTTTTTTTTTGTCATTAAAGTTTTTATTTAATTATTCATTCATACACACCTAAACAAAACATTCCAACTAGAAAACAAACACTGACACCAACATCAACAGACAGTATATCCAGCTTGTAGCCCTGTACACAAAGACCTCCTGCACATACTTTTTTTTTTTACATTTTGCATTGATCAGCACCATATCCACAAATTTTCATTTTCCATACCTACAAAAAGATTCGTTCCCAGGCCCTCCTAACATGTTCCTCTTCATTGTTAACTCTAGCCAACATGCCTTCATATGATGCAACCTCTGACATCATTTCCATCCACTTTTTAACATCTGGGGCGACTGTACTCTTCCATACTCTGAGGATTGTTCGGGCAGCTGTGACCATTCCAACTTTTAAAATCCCTCTTTCATATTTAGATATATTTAGGATTCCTGTTTGGCCCCCTAACAAACACAGTTTTGGTGATACAGGTACTGCCACACCCAGCCATTTACTCACATGGTTCAATACTTTCTCCCAAAAGGGGTACACTGGTTTACATCCCCAAATCACATGTAAAAAAAGTCCCTATCTCACTCTGACATTTCCAACATAAATTATTTCCTATTAAGCCCATTCGATGTAGCTTTGAAGGAGTAAAATAAAATCTATGAATTATCTTGTACTGAATAAATTTCCCCTTCGCCTCTCTCATGTGTTTCCCTGTATTTGATAAGATATTTAACCAGTCCTCCTCACTTAAATCACATCCTAGGTCTTTCTGCCAAACAATCCTCAGACTTTTACATGTATCTTTTCGTAACCCATTAAATGTTTTGTAGAATATGGCTGCTCTGTGTGCTATGCTGGGTAGGTCCAACACTTCCATCAGTGTATTTTTATTATGACTACATTTACCCTTTGTGATACAGTCTCTTATTTGCAAATACTTCCAAAAATTACCTTTATATTCCAGATTATATTTTTGCATCAAATCAGAAAACGACATTAATACTCCATCCACACACAGGTCGTTCAGTTTGCGTATCCCTCTTACAAGCCATTGATTCCAATAAATGGGTTTCTTCCCAATACGGATGGCTGTATTATGCCATAGAGAGGCATAAGGTTGTCTCAAGTGGGAAATACTATACATCTTGTGTATTTCTCTCCAAACTGTTTTAGAATAAGACAACACTGGGTTTGAAAAATAATTACGTCCAGGAATTGTTACACCGTGTGAAAAAACATCCAGAGGTTCAAACGGACTAGTTAGTTCCCTTTCAATTGTGATCCAACTCAGCTCTTGATCTATCCCCTTCCAATGTTTTATCAGTCTAGACGTTTCAAATGCTAAATGATATAATCTTACATTAGGTAGGCCCATACCTCCTATCTCCCTAGGTGACCACATCTTCTTTATATTAATCCTTGGTCTCTTTTTGTCCCATAAAAATTCTGTAATGATTCTATCGTATTGTTTGAACAACTGTGGTGCTATAGTGACTGGTAGCATCATAGAAACATAATTGAATTGTGGTGCAACCACCATTTTAATTACATTCATTTTTCCCCACAATGTGAGCTTCAAGTTTCCCCATTTATCCAGGTTCATTTTTATTTTCTGTATGAGTGGTTCCAGGTTTGAGAGCATTATTTCATCAAGATTTGAATTCAGTTGAATGCCTAAATATTTCATCCCTGAAGGTAGAAACTTAAAGCCATATGGAGTGACAACCCCAGAGTGACATGTATGAGATATTGGCATACATTCAGATTTATTCCAGTTTATTTTATAACCTGATAGTCTAGAATACTGTTCAATATATTCAAGTAACACTGGTAGGGAGTCCCCAGGGTCTTCTAACACTGCTAATATGTCATCGGCATACATAAATAGCTTGTGCTCTCTACCCTCTGTCCTCACACCCTTAATCCTCACATCAGCTCTGATTGCTAAAGCTAATGGTTCAAGTACCATAGTAAAGAGCAATGGAGAGAGAGCACATCCTTGTCTCGTCCCTCTGGAAAGACAGAAAAAAATCAGATAGCAGCCCATTTGTTGGAACAGTTGCTCTCGGACCAGAGTAAAGTATCTTCACCCAGTTACAAAAGCCGGGACCCAACCCAAATTTCGAAAGAGTCAGCATGAGAAACTCCCACTCCACCCGATCAAAAGCCTTCTCAGCATCAAGTGAAAAAGCTGCGACTGGTACCGGATTAGAGCAATTCATATGTATCAGATGTATGAGCCTTCGCATGTTATCAACAGAGGACCTTTTTTTAATAAAACCTACTTGATCTCCATGTATAATGTCTGGCAATATTTTCTCTAAACGTGACGCCAAGGTTTTTGTCAAAATCTTACAGTCCACCCCAAGTAGACTCACAGTTCTGAAATTAGACGGATCAGAGGTATCTCTGTCCTTTTTAGGAATAAGCGAAATTAAAGCATCATTAAATGTACCAGGCAGCGAACCCCTCTCAAACGCTTCCATGTACACCATATGCAATATGGGGGCTAAGATATCAATATATTTCTTATAATATTCAACCGGGAATCCATCCAAGCCCGGTGACGTCCCGGTTTTCATGGATGAAATAGCGGCCCTAATCTCTTCCTCTGTTATTGGGGCATCCAGTATGTCTTTTTGCTAATTAGATATGGAAGGCAGATGAATACCTGAAAAAAAAGTTGTTGTTTCTTCTGAGTTAGGAGCACAGGAGGATGTGTAAAGATTTTCATAAAAATTTTTAAAAACCTGATTAATTTCCATTGATGAAGTTACTACCTCATTATCCTTCTTAATCAGTGGGATGTTATTGGAATTGTCCTGTTGTCTTAATTGTCTCGCTAATAGTCTGCCATTTTTTCGCCCCCTTCATAGAAATATAGAAATTAATTTTCAGCCTAAATAAGGAATATTCAGCCTTCTTATTATATATATCATGTAGTTGATATTTCATATTACAAATTGTTTTGTATAAATTTTCTGAATGGTGACTTGCCAATTCTTTTTCTAATTTACGGATTTCTTTGTCCAATGTTTTTTCTTTCTTCACTTTCTCCTTTTTCATTTTTGAGGCATAGGCAATAATTTTCCCTCTTACATAAGCCTTAGAGGCCTCCCAAACTGAGGAGATTGTTTCTGTGGAAGCAATATTAATTTCAAAAAAAGATTTAAGATCCTCTGATAACGTGTTGCTGAATGACACATCCTGTAGCCACATAGTGTTAAGCCTCCAACGTCCTTAACTCTACTGTGGCGTGATCACTGAGGGCAATAGCCCAATCTCACAATCCACAACTGAGTCTATTAATGAGTTAGACATCAGAAAAAAATCGATCCTTGAATGTGATTTGTGACAGTGGGAGTAAAAAGAATTTTCCCTCTCACGTGGGTTGACCAACCTCCATATGTCCACCAAGCTCAAGTCTTCTGTCGGCATATGAATTGCAGCCCTGTCCCTGGGTGAAGACCTACCACTGGGCTTACTCTTATCAATTAGTCCATCCATTACCTGGTTGAAATCCCCCCCCCAGTATGACCTGGCCCTGCATGTTTCCTATCACTCTGTGTCTTGGCCTCACTAAGAGTAGCTATCCAAGCAGCTAAGCAGGGATTCAGAAACTCCACAGAAGCAGATTCTTTCTTGTGATTTTTACTGAACCTTCATTTTTGTGAAACTGAAATACAAACACATACAAAACATGCATCAAAAATAGTACATGAATTAGTATTTAGCTAAGTTACATCATGTGTTTGCTATGTGAAAATACTTCGTTTTTAATTGCATTTTTTAACCTATAAACATGTGAATTATCAGCATGAAATAAACTAGAAGTATGATCAATTATGTAAAACAAAGTACTTACAGACGTCGCTTGAACAAGCATAGAAACATAAAAGGTGGCAAATGAGGAGTGGCAGACAAGGCAGCTGTGTCCACTGCAGGCTAGGTCAAAATGATTCCTGTCACTAAGCTTCTGACAACTTCCTGTTCAACTGAGTCGTCAAAATAAAAGTCTCTCAAAATCGTTTTATAATAAGAGTCATAATAACAAAATAGATACATTGGTCTTACTACAAGTGTAAACAATGAAAGTTGCATGAAAGGAAAATATTTAATGCAAACATGACACTCTGTTAACCTCATGGAAGAAGTCAGGTTCCTCCTTGTTTGGGGCATATATATTACATAGTACTGTCCTTATTCCATTGATTAGGGCTTCAGTACAAATAATTCTACCCTCCTTATCATTGTGTTGTTTCAACATAATAAAGCGTAAATTTTTATTAATGAGTATCATCACCCCATTCTGTTTACTAGAGTATGAACTATGAAAAACCTTCCCTACCCAGCCTCTTTTAAATGTTCCTGCCTCTTCCTCTCCCAATATATGAGACTCCTGAATAAATGCTATATCCGTATTTTTGGATTTCAAACATGTCAAAACTTTCCTCCTTTCAGCGGGGTTCCCACATCCATTTATGTTCCATGATATTATATTTATGTATCTGTTAGCCATCATTTCTCAACATATAAATGCCTTGACCTCAGTTCTCTCCACATATTTTCAATAATAACTAAACACATATTCAAGAAGCTGTTCAAAACGTCAAGTGTTCTCAGGTATACTGTCTTGGTGCAGAGATAAAACATGAAAAACACAAACATAACCCCCGTTAAAGCAACCCAGAACTCTGCTTCTAACTAACCCCCACCCCACCCCCGGATTAACCTGAGCTAAATGAACCAGTCCGTGAGGCGCATCCTGTCAGCTCCTGACAGCACAGCTCTTCCTGCCTCCCATAGACCATCATCAAAGTTACCTTTTTCCGACAGATTAACACACACACTCCGTCTGGTTTACATGAAGTCCCCCGGACCTCTATTCAGCACCTTGCACAAACTCCTCTGCTTCCTTGCTGTCTCGAAAAGTTTTCTTCTGCCCTTTCCATGTGAAGATAAGTGTCGCCGGGTAGACCAGCCTGTGTCTCACATTTAGCGCATGTAGACGCCTCTTCACTGGGACGAATGCTTTCCTTTTCTCCGCCAGTTCTCTGGATACATCCTCAAAAAAGGACGGCTTACAGTCCTCCCAGTCGATCCCACGTCTCTCCTTAGCCACCTGCAGCACCTTGTCTCGGGCCGATGAGCGTAGAAAGCGAATCAGTATGGTCCTCTCCATTCGTGTGTTTACGTCTTCCACGTCCGATATCCGTTGTTCTGCCTCTCCCATTCTCACTTGTACGCTCTGCACCGCATCTTTAAGCTCTTTTGTTGTCTCCTTAATTGAGACAACATCCGTCGCCACCATCTGCAGAGTAACACTCATTTTCCGTGTTTCCTCCAACATTGTGTTCTCATCAGACACTTCAGATGCACGGTCACTGTCGCATGCTGTTGTCGGCGACGTGGAGGCATGTTCACGTGTTGGGCTGGTGGTCCTTGAGGCTAGCTTACTTCTCGTAGCCGCACCTTTGAAAAAGTTAGCTTTGCTGTTGTTCGACATTTCGCCGGGAAAGTACAGATGTCTGGTCAGAAACTAGTAGTTTTTTTTTCCCGAACACAGGGCCTCACTTTCAGATGAAGAACGAAGTGTATGTCTCCAAAATGACATAATTAGCTGACGGTCGTGAGGAGCTCTCCTACTGTGCCGCCATCTTCCTTGCGGTCCCACGTGACTCCCCGAGAGAGCTCAATCTTAACAACTCACAGATAATAAGCAGATATTTAGCAAAGGGCTCCATTCCAGATGTTACAGGTGCTCGTGTTGCTTAGTCCTCCGGTTTTACCCTGACGGACGACCTCTGACCTCTGACACAGAGCAGCGGCGGGAGGTCAGAGGTCACACAGATGTAGGTGTTTTCTGTCAGCAGAGTCTGAGGAAGCATCTTCTGTGGTGAGCGGCGCAGGAAGTCTGCACATCCGATAAAGCCTCGACGACCCCGAGGAGGACAGAGTGAAGAGTCAGCCGAGCTTTATCTGACTTCCTGCTTCAGCAGCTGTCAGTCAAACACAGACTCGCTGCCCCACTTTCCTCATTTCTCTGCTCAGAGGAGCAAACGCCGCCTGTGTCTGAGTCCGTCAGCATGCAGCTCCTCGTCCTCCTCGTCCTCCTCATCCTCCTCCTGGCCCACGCCGCCGCCGCCGCCGGGTGCCTCAGCGACAGGGACAAGGACCACCGGCCGAGGGAGAACTGCACGGCGGCCGGATTCAGCGATCTCCCGGCGGGATTGGACCAGAAGACGCAGGTAACAGCAGGACGCTAACGGGTTTCAGGTGTTTAAGCTCAGGTTCATTTGACCTGCACAACGAGATGTGATATGAGGGCAGAGCCAAGATGGCTGCCCTGTTATAACAGCTTCATGTTATAAATCTGATCTGCTTTTCTCCTTTAAACTGATAGTGAGGGGAAGTTTGAAAATACCCACAATGCAATGGGAAAATTGCATTGAAAAGCACTTAACGAGGCCATTTTGAAAATGCCATAAAAGCTGTATTTTAAACAGGACCTTGATTAAAAAAATGACATAGCTGTCTACAGCACACCTGTCTTCTCCATTTTGGGACTCGCAGAGGTGCAAAATTCAATGGGAAAATCGATTGAAAAGCACTTAACGAGCCAAAAATGCCAAAAACTGCCCTATTTTGGAGGCCTCATAACTCAGCCATACGACATCACAGAGACCTCATTCAAAGTTTATAAGTGACAGGAGACTCAAAGCTTTAACTGAACTAAAGGCTTTGTTGATAGGCCGGGCAGTAGATTGGCACCCATCAAAATTTCTTCAGAAATTTTCTAGTTATTATTCTCTGATTTTTGTGAAAACTTTTATTCCACTTTTCTTTTATCCGTATTATTGGACAAACCTTCCTCATTGAGATGTGATGGTACAGCACACACCTGCTGCGGCTCCTCTTTAAAAGGCTCCATCAGGACATGTAGCACTGCACAGGAGTGTCCAACACCACCTCAGGGCTGACTCTGTGACCTCTGACCTCAGACTGGATGCTCACAGCCATGTGGGCTGCAGTCGGTGAGGCTGAGGACCAGAGGGCAGTTAGCTCATCTGGGGGGGGGCAGAAAACATGTCTATGCATGTCTTTTGGTGTTAGCTACTAGTTTTTAAAATGTTTTAATAAAATCTGTGTGGGTTATAGTTTTTTTTAGGCTGGCAATTCAACTAGCTGGCACAGTAAATGCAACAAACAAGCTCAACTCAACAAAAACTACTTTGTGAAAAGATGACGGAGAAGAACGAAACAGGAACACAAATGAAAGTTGTCAGGTATTTCAATTATGTAGATTAAATAATAATAATGTAAATTAAGGTATTTAAATTTGGATCAGACAGCTCAAGCTGCCGGCACATGCACTGTATGGGCTTAAAGTAAATTAATGTGCCTGCTATTTGAATGGAGGACTCACAGACTATTCAAACGGACCATCTGGAAAGCAGTTTTAACGATCGTTCTGCCCCTTAACCCCGTCGCCATGTTGCAAATATGTCCTATTTTGGAGAGGTTTTCATACCAGGACTTTAGGATGCAATAGCTTTTGGTTAACATGCTCCACATTCTCCATTGAGGGTTTAAATTCAAGTAGATACTCGGGGCGAGACATCCAGCCAACTCCAGCTGTTTATTACCTTCATTAAGTCTACATTTCAGATCATTATATACAACAAAAACATCCGAAAATGTGAAAATCGCATTTTTTTCAGCAGCAAGGGGTTAAGGTTACGGAGAGGGGGGGGGGGGGACACGATAACAAAAACATAAATAAAGCTATAAACTTTGCAGATATATGCTTTTTTAAAATCACCACCTGCATTTATTCTATCAGTACAAGACACAAACGGAGATAATAAAGCGTGGCCTTTTTAAAATACCAATAAATGAGTAATAAAGACCAATAAAGGCTAATAAATTACTAAAAGACTAATAAATGACTAATAATGACTAATAAATTAATAATAAAGACTAATGAATGACTGATAAAGACTAATAAATGACTAAATAAGACAAACTCTGCTTTAAATAAGATGCAAAATGTCTCCTGAACTGTTTTTCTGGCCAGTTTTCTTTGGATGGACAGGGCATTTCTCAGGGGGGCAGGACTTGTTCCTGGGGGGGGGGGGGGGGGCAGTGACCAATGAAATACCAATAAATAAGTAATAAAGACTAATAAATTACTAAAATACCAATAACTGGGTAATAAAGACCAGTAAAAGACTAATAAATGACTTATAAATTAATAATAAAGACTAATAAAGACAAACTCTGCTTTAAATAAGATGCAAAATGTCTCCTGAACTGTGAGCTGTCAGTTTTCTCCTTAAAGGACGACACGTCTTCTGATCGTTTCCTGAGAATATTTGTTTATATTTGTTTTCATTTTGAAACCGAAGCTTGTTATCTGGGCCGTGCAGAGTTCTGACCCGGCTCTGCTGTGAGCGTCTGACTGACGGCAGCTGACACACCAGCTTCCTGTGGCAGAGCGATAAGAAGTCGGTGTGACGGGAAAGCGCCGCGTCGCTCAATCTTCTGTTTGCTCTGTTTTTAGGTCCTGCTGTTCCCAAGAAACCTGTTCCCCACTCTGTCCTGGACCTCCTTCCAGGTGTTTGCAGAGATCTATGAGATCGACCTCACCGGCAACCAGGTAGTAAGATAAATAGTTCACTGCCAACCAGGTAGTAAGATAAACAGTTCATCCATGACTCTGGAGCCAGCGCCTGTCAGTGAAGCAGGTTTTGCTCTCCAGGTTCCAGAGGTGACCCCCAGCGGGACTCCCGTCCTGCCCAGCCTCTGCGTCCTCCGGCTGGGATCAAACCGCCTGACGTCCCTCCCTGCCGGCTCCTTCTCAGCCAGTCCTGCTCTGACCGAACTCTACCTGAGCAACAACGCCATCAGCGGGCTGAGCGACGAGTCCTTCAGTGGGCTGAGCAAGCTGGAGGTCAGCCGGGACCCCGGGGGGATGAGAGGATGAAAGATGAGAGGAGGAAAGATGAGAGGATGAAAGATGAGAGGATGAAAGATGAGAGGATGAAAGATGAGAGCATGAAAGATGAGAGGATATAAATGAGAGGATGAAAGATGAGAGCATGAAAGATGAGAGGATGAAAGATGAGAGGATGAAACATGAGGATGAAAGATGAGAGGAGGAAAGATGAGAGGATGAAAGATGAGAGGATGAAAGATGAGAGGATGAAAGATGAGAGGATGAAAGATGAGAGCATGAAAGATGAGAGGATGAAAGATGAGAGGATGAAACATGAGGACGAAAGATGAGAGGATGAAAAATGAGAGGATATAAATGAGAGGATGAAACAAGAGAGGATGAAACATGAGAGGATGAAAGATGAGAGGATGAAACATGAGAGGATGAAAAATGAGAGGATGAAAAATGAGAGGATGAAAGATGAGAAGATGAAGGGAAATGAGAGGATGAAATATGAGAGGATGAAAGGAAATGAGAGGATGAAATGAGAGGATGAAATGGCCTGTGAATGACTCTGTGGTGAACGTTTGAAGGGAAATGAGAGGATGAAATGGCCTGTGAATTACTCTGTGGTGAACGTTTGAAGGAAAATGAGAGGATGAAATGGCCTGTGAATGACCCTGTGGTGAACGTATGAAGGGAAACGAGAGGATGAAATGGCTTGTGAATGACCCTGTGGTGAACGTATGAAGGGAAATGAGAGGATGAAATGGCCTGTCAATGACCCTGTGGTGAACGTATGAAGGGAAATGAGAGGATGAAATGGCCTGTGAATGACCCTGTGGTGAACGTATGAAGGGAAATGAGAGGATGAAATGGCCTGTCAATGACCCTGTGGTGAACGTATGAAGGGAAATGAGAGGATGAAATGGCCTGTGAATGACCCTGTGGTGAACGTTTGAAGGGAAATGAGAGGATGAAATGGCATGTGAATGACCCTGTGGTGAACGTATGAAGGGAAACGAGAGGATGAAATGGCCTGTGAATGACCCTGTGGTGAACGTATGAAGGGAAATGAGAGGATGAAATGGCCTGTGAATGACCCTGTGGTGAACGTATGAAGGGAAATGAGAGGATGAAATGGCCTGTCAATGACCCTGTGGTGAACGTATGAAGGGAAATGAGAGGATGAAATGGCCTGTGAATGACCCTGTGGTGAACGTATGAAGGGAAATGAGAGGATGAAATGGCCTGTAAATGACCCTGTGGTGAACGTATGAAGGGAAATGAGAGGATGAAATCGCCT
>NC_134524.1:1990035-2127535 GCF_027942865.1 Odontesthes bonariensis
TTTGGCCGGAGGTTTTAGAAATAACCGTTTTCTGTGATAAAAACGGGGTTTTGGTGTAAATGAGAGGCCAAACCGCAGGAAAACATCTGCGTCTTCCTGTCGTGTAAACGGGGCCGAAGAAGCAGCTGAAGACATTCTTCTTTAGACAGGCTTTCAGCTGATTGGCCCGATGTCACTTTTTTGTATCCATATATGAACTTGTTTTCTCTTTGTAATTTTGTTTTACTGTGTAAAGCACTTTGTGATTTTTTATCTATGAAAGGTGCTGTATACATAAAAGTTCTTCTTCTTCTGGACAGGCTGTAACTTCAGTAAATTCAGACAGATTGTCTGTATTATGGCTCTGATTGTTACTTTAATGGGCAGCTCCCTCAGCCACAAAGCGCATCGGTTCACTTTACAATCAAGCTCTCAAAATGATGGACAGAAAACCAATCCGTTATCACCGTTGTCAAATCCTCTACAAACATGATTTGTTGAGCTTTGACAGTTTTAGCAATTTGTGTTTTCTCAAATGATTTTTTAAATGCTTTCAAAATTTGGCTCCAGAACCATTCAAAGAATTTATAAAGAGACGTACCAGCAGCAGCTCCAACCACAACTGTACAATCCCTAAGTGCAGAACATCGTTTGGACAGTCGGTCTTTTCTTACAAAAGCTGTAAACTCTGGAACTCACTGCCCACAGACATTAAGTCCATCAGTGAGTTTAAATTGTTCACCTTTAAACTTAGATTTTGGCTTAAAACCAACCAAAACTGTACTCACTTGTAAAAATGTGAGAGTGAATGAATGAGATGAAAGTTTGCACTGTTGTGTTTATAGATTAATGTTCTTATGTAAATTAATGTCTATTTTAGGTTTATTTTAATGTCTATTCTAATTTTGTGTCAGCATAGAAAAGCCTAACCAGGGACGGTAGTTGTAAATTAGCACTTGTTGCTATATTCTATATGTATCACATCAGCTACAAGCTTTGATTTGTAGCTATGTCCGATTGTATTGTCCCTGTCAAATAAACTAATAAATGAAATGAAAATAATGCGGCGTGTGTTGTTGTGTTCTCAGGTGTGTGACTCTCCACCACAGCACAAAGGGACGCCTGTGATGACGCTCACAGACTCAGATCTGTGTTCCACACAATCTGGTCCACCTGGAGACTTCGACCAGCCGATAACCACAGCTGCTGTCCCAGCTGCTGAAACAGCTGCTGCACCTGCTGCTACCTCTGCTACACCTGCTGCACCTGCTGCACCTGCTGCTACCTCTGCTACACCTGCTGCACCTGCTCTTGCTTTTACTTCACCACCTGCTCCTTCAGTCACCGAAGTGCGCTTAGAGTACAGAGAAGTGGTGACGTGGTCCTGGTACCAAACCTTCACCAGTTTCGTTGAATGGTCCCACACATCCGGGTCTGAGGTGAAAACACGCGTGGCCACAGAATTCGTCCTCCCTACCGTCAGACCCTCCACTTACGGCCCAATAAAACATACTCAGACTGACAAATTGGTTTCTTTAACTGACGCCTCGCCAACTCCAAAGCTCCAGAGAGTCTCAACGACAATACCTGAGGCCGCCACAACACCTGAGGCCGCCACAACACCTGAGGCCGCCACAACAGCTGAGGCCGCCACAACACCTGAGGCCGCCACAACACCCGAGGCCGCCACAACACCCGAGGCCGCCACAACACCCGAGGCCGCCACAACACCTGAGGCCGCCACAACACCTGAGGCCGCAGCGACCTCTTCTCGGGTGGTTATCGAGCACTTTGGCGTCCGGCGAGGTCTCTACGTGGGGGCTGCAGGGGAGTTCTGTGTCTGGCTGCTGGCAGGGTGTCTGCTGCTGTGCGTGGCGTCGGCGCTGTGCGTCCTGATGACCTCGGTGAAGCTGGTCATCTGGTACAGGAGGGTGTACAAGCCACTGAGTATGGCGGCGGCAGCACAGAGGGGCGCAGGCGGGGAAGGAGTGATGCTGCTGATGCACAACAAGATGGAAGAAAAGGGAGGAGGAGGAGGAGGAGGAGGAGGAGTGATGGCGCTGTATCGCTCTGTTCTGTTCGTCCACAGAGAGGCAGGAGAGGCGATGGAGGGTGAGCAGGGAGGTGAGAGAAGAGAGGAGGGAGGAAACAAAAGGGAGATTGTTACTCTGAACCCGGCGGAAGGAGGAGGGACAAAAGAGGAAGAAGGAGACGGAGAAGAGAGGGAGAAGGGAGGGGTGTACAGGAAGACTTTGTATCGTGTGCTCAGCAAAGAGGAAGAGATAGAGGGGTGGAGGGACGTGATGGAGGAGTGCTGGGTGGATGGAGGCAGAAAGAGAGTCAGGGGCGATAGAGAGCAGAGAAGACGTGGAGAAGGAGCGTCCAAAAGGCGTTACAGCGTGATTCTGCGGGAGGAGAGGGAGGAGGCGGAGGGAGGCAGGGAGGAGCTGGACTGGGTGGTGGGAGGCTGGGAGGTGAAGAGAGATGACCAGGAGGAGGAGCCAAGGGGCAGCTGGGGGGAGTGGCTAGCTCACTATTTACCCAGCATGCCTTGGGGAGTGACCACACCTCCTGAGGACGAGGCAGCTCAGTGATGATGATGTTTAAAGCTGATGAGGGCGTCCCTCAGGGATTACTGTCAGACCCACTGCATTTACTCCCCAGCTCAGAACTGCAAAGTGTGCTTTTATGCTGATGATACCTCCTTTTTATTTGCAACACGGGCCTCTTTATAAACCAGACACCAGCCTGCACACACCTCAGTGGATGCCTTTAAACTGGGGCTGAATGATATATTGCATTTGCGATAATATCGCGATATGACCAAGTGCAATTTTCTAATCGCAAAGGCTGCGATTATACTCTGTTCACGTGACATGCGCGAGTAAAACATGTGATATGATCAAACGAGATTATCTAACCACAGAGGCTGCACTCAGGTTAAGTGACACGGGGAGCAAAGTTATGAAACAGTCTACCGGAGAGAACTCGCAAGCAAAGCTGTAACCTACACAATGGCCTCAGGCTCAACAGAACCAGACCCTGCGGGGATGCTAGTTTCAAAGAGGAACTGCACATCAGTCGTGTGGGACTATTTTGGTTTTAAAGTGATAGTTCGGAGTAGATTCACCCTGGGGTCATTTGAACCGTGATATCCAGCCAAGTAGCCCACCCGAAGTTTTTTCGATATTGGCTGAACATCAGCTGAGTTACTGAGTTATCCCAAATAGCTTAGTACAAGCGCTAACGGACCCTGGCAGTATCTCCAAAATTACCACACTAAAATCACATGCCATGACATCAAACTTCTACAGTAGTACAAATATGGTCTGTACTCACAAAACGATGCATTTGGAAGTTTGAAAATAGTCCAGGGCTGTGTTCGAAACCGCCTACTACATACTACATACTTGAAAACGGCATACTCATCGCTCAGACAGTATGCAGAGCGTTTACACACAGTGCACTTCACTCCTGCCCGAGCCGATAAAGTCTATAAAGCTATAAACTCTGTAAATATATAACTTTAGCAACATTTGAAACATTTTCAGGAGAGAAAGTGGTCATTTAGACCCCCAAAGTGTTGAAAATCTGACAAAATACCGGTTATTTACAATTTTGTTCCCACGAATTCGCCACTAGTAAAGCTAGCCGCAGTGAGCAACGCACTTCAGGTTATGCCGTTTTGACTGCTATCGTCCCGTTAACGGAATTTGACCGTTCAAATGGCGATGGGCGACGTCACGTTACGTTGCATCTTGGGTAGTTTGAGTGTGACAAGTAACCTCATGATGAATACTCAACATTTCGGCGAATCTAGTATGCATCTAGTGTACATCCGGGAACTTAAAAAAGTATGACTAGTAGGAAAAGTAGGCGGTTTCGAACACAGCCCAGGAGTTTATTATTATCAACACAAGCCTGATAGCTTCTCTGCTGCTAAAGCTGCGTCGACGTCACTTCCTTGATCTGGGAGCTTCAAAGTAAGATGAGGGTTGATCTACTACTGTAGACAACAAAGCAAGGCTGGTCAATTTCTCCATTGATAAAATAAATTCACAACTCTACAACATAAAAAACCATGTAGAATATAGCATATGCTTTGTTGTCTACAGTAATAGATCAACCCTCATCTTACTTTGAAGCTCCCAGCTCTCTGAAGTGACGTTGACGCAGCTTTAGCAGCAGAGAAGCTATCAGGCTTGTGTTGATAATAATAAACTCCTGGACTATGTACAAACTTCCAAATGCATCGCTTTGTGAGTACAGACCATATTTGTACTACTGTAGAAGTTTGGTTCATGGCATGTGTTTCCTTGTTCCTTGTCAACACTTTATGCTCAGATGTTTGTAAGCTCAAAATATACTATTGTGTATGTTCAAATATACTGTTTTGTTAAATAAAAATGTCGGTCATCAATTCATGCATCACCTCATGTCATCATAACAGAGGTCTGTCTTCCAGGAAAGAACAGTTTAAAATTAATATAATATAGTTTTGGCCATACTGTATGATGTATTGCTTGTCTTTGTTTAATAATACAGAAAACAAAGACCTTAAAAAATAATCGCATATCGCATCGCAATCGCAATACTGGCGTGAAAAATCGCAATTAGATTATTTTCCATAATCGTTCAGCCCAACTTTAAACGTGCCCAACCCCCCAACAGAACTTACCGTATACATTTATAATGCTTCAGCCGGGAGGCAGAGGGTCCAGCAGAACCTGTGCTGAACATGTTGCTCAAACAATAAAAGTGTAACTCAAACTAAACTTGTTTTCGTGTGTTTTCTAAAGTTGAAAGAGAAGGTTGGACATAACGGATTGGAGGTCTTCATTTTGAACGCTCTGGGGTCCTTTTTACGACGTCGTAGCAGTAAGATCCTCGCCGAGTCTCCATTTGACTTCAGACTTCAAACAGTAGAAACCGGTTCTGTGAGAACCTAGAACCTAAACTCTGAACTGGGCTGGTTTCCAGTCATATCTCACCACCAGAATGAATGAAATGGAAGGCAGCTGTGGTTGTTTTATTGGTTCTTGGGCTCTTAATTTGCAGGGTTAAAGGAACAGTTCACTATTTAAGACCTTGAGTCCCAGTTCCAGCTTGTTTATCAAGAATAAGAAATGAGGAGACCATTTTCACAACAATAGCTCCTTTCTATCCATTTTGGCTGTTTTGGCTGGTCCATCCTGCTGCTACAGACAGGGTTCCATTGGGCACTCTGTTCAATGTCCTTAAAACAATACTAATGTTCATTTTAAAGAAAAGGTCAACTCACCGGGTGGTCAGTGGTATTAAAAAAAAAAATGGCGGCGCATTTTAACACCAACTCCTGATGGGCCCTAACACGAACACCTGATAGGCCCTAACACCTGATAGGCCCTAACACCTGATGGGCCCTAACACCTGATGGGCCCTAACACCTGATGGGCCCTAAAACCGGCCCCTCACTGACAGAGTGAAGTAGGGGTGGCCCAATAGATCCAATTCGTATCAATACCAAGGTTGGTACTGGTATCAGATGGTAACTTAGTACGATGGGATCAATAACTCAGGGTTAGAACCAAAACAGACAGGGTTCCATTGGGCACTCTGTTCGATGTCCTTAAAACAATACTAATGTTCATTTTAAAGAAAAGGTCAACTCACCGGGTGGTTTGTGGTATTAAAAAAAAATGTTGGCGCATTTTATGGTTTTCCATCCGTGTAATCCGTGTTCTTTGCTGTTCAGGAACTATTTTTCATGCTAAATCACGACGCACGTAAACATCCGCTCTATATTTGAGTCTGAGGCTCTAGCCCTGGCGCATATATATATATATATATATATATATATATATATATATATATATATATATATATATATATATATACTATACTATACTATAAATATATATATAGTATATATAAATATATAGTATTCCAAAATTGTCTTTTTGTCCACCAAAAGCGACCCTCGGGAACCGAACTACACATTGCCATCTTTGTTATTGTTTCCTATCGAACAGCTGACTCGTTTCAACACCCATTTTCGCCGTGATGTCATGACGTGTCACATGACTGCTGGAAGGAGCGCACCTTCGCCCATTATTCAGCTGCGGGAGGTAAGGACCCTCGGGATTATATTGTTGTCTGTGCTAGCTAACGGTACGGTTAGCCCCTGGGTTGAATTGTATTGCCACTGACACCACGGCCAATTCGGTCAAAAGTATTTTGTTACACGTTAAGAGCCTCAGGAGAGGTTAAAAGCTTGCCCGATAGAGCCCGCTTTCATGGAAATCAGCGCAATCGGACAACTTTGCGCAGCGGGCATGAAAATTTCTCGCGGTTTTCCCTTTAGGCAACTTCTCTGGGTCTCCAACAGACGGGATATGTTTGTTAAATGGCCGGAATTCTCCTTTAAAGGGAATGAAGTTGCAGACCAGCTTGCTAAGGATGCTTTAAATGTTGAAGATCAGATGAACATTCCACTTCGTAAAGCAGAAGTTAAGCACATTATAGTCCCTAAAACGATGGGCTTATGGCCGGGGCAGTGGGGCAGGGAGAGTAAGGGTATCTTCCTTCGCACTGTACAAAAGCAGGTTCCCACTAGAAGACAGTGTAGCTGGAGTCGTGAGGAAGAACAGGTAATAACTAGGCTTAGGATAGGGCACACTAGGCTGAATCATACTCTTCATATCATTGGCAAGCATGCCACAGGTCATTGTATTGACTGCAGGGAAATGGAGACTGTCCGTCATGTTTTGTTAGAATGCCAAGCGTACAGCATAGAAAGAGGTATTCTGCTAGAGGAGGTTAGAGAACTGGGGGAGACCGCGCCCTCTCTTGAGGGACTACTTTCCTTTTCTGTGCCCTCAGCTTGGAGATTTGTGTTTAATTTCTTAAAGACTACAGGACTTTTTGAAAGGATTTAGTTTATTATTTTTATTTATTTATTTATTTATCTATTTATTTATTTATTTGTATTTATTTGTATTTATTTATTTCATTTAGTGAATTGTTTATTTATTTGTCTATTTATTTATTTATTTTCTTTCTTTATTTTATTTTATTTTGTCACTCCTTCGTCGACGCTCCACACCCGCAGTTACATAATTTGTACCGTTGGTGGCGGTAATGCAACATTACGGATGCTAACCGCCAATAAATTACAAGAAGAAGAAGAAGAAGAAGAAGATCAACTTCCGGTCTTCATTCGAAGGTCTGCAGACAGACTCTCTCGAAGTTACTGGACACGCGCTTCAGAGTCAAGACCCTGTTGGAAACATCACTACAGACAAATACGCACATTGAGAAACGGCCCATTACCCGACACACACTGCGAACCCTCGGCTCATCTTGGCTCATCTCGGCTCATCTCGGCTCATCTCGGAACATCTGGTAGCATAGCAACAGAAAGCTGCATGCAGGTGAGTCCAGAAAAGAATGAATTTAGCGGTCAGACGTTAGCAGAAATGTCTTCAGAGTGCTCTGTGTCATTGGTTTGATTCCTGCTGCTGGACACGGGCAGTCAGAACATGCAGCAGAGAGTAAAAAGTTCAGATAACCTGGCTGCTATTCACTGTTAGCCCGGCCTGCTAACGCTAAAGCTAATGCTAACCGTTACAGCGTTAAACCATCCCAGAAACACAACCTCAGCTATAGATTTCAATAAGCCGGCCAGATGGCCAAATAAAATGGAGCTTTATCCTTTTAGCTGTGTGTGAAACATACTTCTGGGCCCTTTTCTTCCTCTTTTCTAACCTTTTGGGGCACTTTTTGACCATCCTGTCACATTTCCCACTAAAGCTGCAGTTTTCTTAACTTCTTTCTGTAGTTTTGCTGAAATCTTTTGTGATTTAAAAAGTTTGATGATCAATGTCAAATGTAGAATGGTTCTTTCCAGACTTATCTGAGCATCATTTGGCTTTTTGATAGAAGTGTGCAGCCAAAACATGTAATTTGATGTGTTTAACGTCCACAATATGCCATATTTCATGATTAGATGTTAAAATGGGACTTAATTCTGCTCAATATAAATCCTTTAATGACATGAAGAGTTTAAGTTGTGTGAAGAGGAGTCATAGCATTATTAGAAAGACTTGTGGGTAGAGATGATCCGATCACGTGATCGGAAATCGGCCCCGATCACGTGGTGTCAGACTCGATCGGAATCGGGTGTTACCTACCCGATCAGGACTCGAATAAATATCTAAATACATTCTCATAATTTTTAAAAATTAACATATATTATATCTATAGCAATACGGTGGCACAGAGTGCAAAACCTCTTGACTTCACATGCATGTGCGACATGACATCATCCACGCTAACGGATGTACATGCAACTCATTGCGGAAAGCACAGAGAAGAAAGCTACCGTCTGCTATTTGGAACTTCTTCAAAGTTGACGAAAAAAACATGGCAGTAGCGAACTGCTCGGTGTGCAACCGTGGTATTTCAAGGGGTGGGAAGGAAAAATCGGCATTCAACACAACTAACCTGATAAGACACTTAAAGGGATAATCCGGAGTAAAATGCACTTTGGATCAATTTACGGGATGTTGGGAGTACAAACGTTGAGTTGACATCAAAATCATGTCATTCGGATGTGTTTTGAGAATTTCGATTTGACCGTTTTTAGCCAAAAGTCGTTAGCCTGGAGGTGAGAGGGGCATATGATGTCGCCGCTACAAAACGCTGTTTTTATACCTCTTCTACAGCTCCAAACAACATAACACTTACGTGGTAGTGAGTAGAGGGTCCCTAAAGCCAAACCGAAGTGTCCCGAGGTCTTCATGGGGTCGGATAGAGAGTCCAGAATGAATTTAATCAAGCCAGTACCTTTCCGGAAATGTGTCTGCTGCAGCTGCCGCTACAGACCGTAGTGAAGCCTTGTGACCTAGTGACTTGGGAGGTATTGGAAAAAAAAGACACCTTATTTCCTTATTGTGAATATCTGTCGAATATCCCATATCAAACCAACTTCACCAGGGTCTATCTGTTAGCTGATCTGTTAGCACGATTAGCAGAACACAGTCAGGCTATCTGTTAGCACGATTAGCAGAACACAGTCAGGCTATCTGTTAGCTAATCTGTTAGCACGATTAGCAGAACACAGTCAGGCTATCTGTTAGCACGATTAGCAGAACACAGTCAGGCTATCTGTTAGCACGATTAGCAGAACACAGTCAGGCTGTCTGTTAGCTAATCTGTTAGCACGATTACCAGAACACAGTCAGGCTATCTGTTAGCTAATCTGTTAGCACGATTAGCAGAACACAGTCAGGCTATCTGTTAGCTAATCTGTTAGCACGATTAGCAGAACACAGTCAGGCTATCTGTTAGCACGATTAGCAGAACACAGTCAGGCTATCTGTTAGCTAATCTGTTAGCACGATTAGCAGAACACAGTCAGGCTATCTGTTAGCTAATCTGTTAGCACGATTAGCAGAACACAGTCAGGCTATCTGTTAGCTAATCTGTTAGCACGATTAGCAGAACACAGTGAGGCTATCTGTTAGCTAATCTGTTAGCACGATTAGCAGAACACAGTCAGGCTGTCTGTTAGCTAATCTGTTAGCACGATTAGTGTCTGCTGCAGCTGCTGCTACAGACCGTGGTGAAGTTGGTTTGATATTGGATATTCGACAGATATTCACAATAAGGAAATAAGGTGTCTTTTTTTTCAAACCGATATCAAACCAACTTCACCACGGTCTTCAAACCGGCTCAAACCTGAGAACGTAGAGATGTTGGTGTTTATAAAGAAAAACATTAATATCCTCCAGTGAACCAAAACTGCACTTTAAGCAAGTCTGTGGCACATGTTTAGTATTTGTTTATATGCTTGCTGAGTTTTTTTTTTTAAAGATGAGATGCTGTTTAATTTTTTTAAATCGTTATAATTTATTATTGTTACTTTTTATATATAGATACATTTATGATGAAATTAACAATTAATTGAAGGGGGGGAGGTATCAATTCATGCACTAGTAGGAGTTGATCATCAACAACAAAAATAGGAAAACATGTAAAAGTATAGAAAATTAATAACAAGAAAAAATATTCTGTTTGTTAATTCTTCAAATTTGTTTATATGCTTAGTATTTTCCAGATGAGATGTTTAATTGTTGATTTCTTAAAGATGAGCTAAATAAATATGAGGAACATCTTGAATCTGTTTAATTGCTCTTTTTTAATATATATATTTTTAAAGTATTATAAAAGAATCGGATCGGGACTCGGTATCGGCAGATACACAAAATCAAATGACTCGGACTCGAGGGCAAAAAATCCTGATCGGGAAATCTCTACTTGTGGGTGATCCAGGAAAGTATCACAGGAGCAGTAGAAATCCAGTTCTCCTCAGTATCAGTGTGTGATTTCTCAGATTTACACTCAGAAGCCCATTAAAAGACAGTCTGACTGTCCTCTTCAGAAGTGTCTCATGAAAGCTTCATTATTCACTTTCCTTTACATATCCAATATTTTCTGTTATCCACGAACCAACAAGGACTGAGCACATGATAAAAAGGTTCTGGAAATGAGAACGGGTTTAGAAACGGAGAGAATCTGAACCTCAGTCTTTGGGATGATATTGGGACCCTTTCCTCAAACGGGATCATTGTCTTAATGTAGTAAAATGATTTAAGTTGATGGTGTTCCACTGACTCAGATGAGATTTATGGGATATTGCACACAGTGGCTGTCGGTCTACAGAGTTATTATTACATTTTTTTTCTGAATTTGATCAAAAAGCTACAAATATTTTGAACTGTGACCTTAGTGGGTCTTTAAAGAAGCATTTTAAAGTTCACAGGGATTTAAATAAAAAGCACAGTAATGAGTTTAATGGAATGTGACTGGATGGTTAAAAACTGCAGAAAGGTTATCAAGAGAAGAAGAAAAGTGGGTGTGGCTTAACACGCTGCACGCCACAGCTGGATCTTATCGTATGTGCTGACAGTTGCAGAGTCCATCAGTCGGACCAGAATGGACCTCAACCAGGAGCAGAACCAGGAGCAGAACCAGGAGCTGAACCAGGAGCAGAACCAGGAGCAGAACCAGGAGCTGAAACAGGAGCTGAAACAGGAGCTGAAGCAGGAGCAGAACCAGGAGCTGAACCAGGAGCTGAACCAGGAGCTGAACCAGGAGCTGAAGCAGGAGCTGAAGCAGGAGCAGAACCAGGACCTGAACCAGGACCAGAACCAGGACCAGAACCAGGACCAGAACCAGGACCTGAACCAGGACCTGAACCAGGACCTGAACCAGGAAATGAAGCAGGAGCAGAACCAGGAGCTGAAGCAGGAGCAGAACCAGGACCTGAACCAGGAGCAGAACCAGGACCTGAACCAGGAGCAGAACCAGGACCTGAACCAGGACCTGAACCAGGAGCAGAACCAGGAAATGAAGCAGGAGCAGAACCAGGAAATGAACCAGGAGCAGAACCAGGAGCAGAACCAGGAGCAGAACCAGGACCTGAACCAGGACCTGAACCAGGAGCAGGACCAGGAGCAGGACCAGGAGCAGGACCAGGAGCAGAACCAGGAGCAGAACCAGGAGCAGAACCAGGAGCAGAACCAGGAGCAGAACCAGGAGCAGAACCAGGAGCTGAACCAGGAGCTGGACCAGGAGCAGAACCAGGAGCTGAACCAGGAGCAGAACCAGGAGCAGAACCAGGAGCTGAACCCCTCCACCAGGAACAGAGCCGGCTCATCCTCTGGGTCCACCGGGCCACAGGTCAGTGTGGAGGAGCTTTTTATTTTATTTCTTATTTATTTGGTTAGGACTCTGCACATTAATCAACATATCAGCAAAGCATCCATGTAAATATGCCGGAGTTAGCACAGCTGCTAAATTTCATCCGTTGTCCTCAGGCAGGTATCATAAAAACATACAGACAATACACCATGACAAAAAAATAAAGAACAAAGAAACAGATAATCTTTAGAAAGATTCACATCAAAGTTAAGAGTCCGTACACAAAAGGGAAAAGACGGAGAGGTGACCCATGAGAGCAGCTCTGGCTGTTTGCAACCACTGTTTAAGGCTCTTTTTAAAGGTGGTGGAACTGTCCCAGTTTCTAACACGAGTTGGCAGTGTGTTCCAGCACTGTTCCTCTGATGGACTCCACCATTTGGCCAAACTTAGTCCTGCATCATTGCACATCAGTCTCCTCTAGTGCTCTGGAGTTTACTCGGACATCCAGAAACAGCTGATAGCTATCAAAGTAGCTTTAGTCCAAGTTCCTCAACTGAGCCAATGAAAAATCTATTGATAACTCACAGTAATCTCCAGATTGTCAGTTAGCTCATCATTTACCTGGAGCTGTAGATCACTAAGATGGGGAGATAACTCATTTAGATTGTTCCATATTAGCTTTTAATCACCATTTGCCCCATTTATGGCCTCAATATAGAATCTGCTTTCACCTTACGGGTCATCCTTAAGACTTTATCTCTATTTTTCATTCATTTCCCTAGCCTAGAAATCTAGACGCCCCTAGCGGCCGCAAATGGAATTTGCTCTGGGGCCAGTCTAGTCACTTGTGGTCGTTTTGCAGCGTTCCAAATCAATAGTTGATCGAGCCAATCAAATTGTGAGGAGCGGGGTCGGAGGCGGGGCTACCTAGTGACGACAGAGGTGCGACGTTTCAGTGTGTAGTTCCAGAGAGAGGTAAAAAAAAATAAAAAAAAAATATGCTTCCGACAGAAATTCTGAAAGTTAGCCGCCGCAGACTTTGTGTCTTTTGTGGGTGAAATACTTGTTGTAGACTAACTATTTTACTGGAGTACATTAATTGGACCCTTGCCAACGTGACAGGACAGTTTTTATTGGAATTATATCTTTTCTTAGAATACTGTGAGGCTTTAAAGGTGACTTTGATACTTTTTTTTTAAAACAGCAAAGTATCTATCTATCTATCTATCTATCTGTAGCTCAAGTTCCTTTTCAGAGTTTCATCATGACAAAAAGAATTAGTAAAAGAGCAAAAAGCAAGAGTTTACTGCTTAAAAAGCTGAACGTGTGCAGAACACATCAGAGCACAGTGCTGATAACTGAGGGCACTTATAAACGCACCCTCAGCGTTCACGTTTGAGCTGAGATATTGAGACCTGTGTGGCTCGGTCTGTCCAGCTCCAGTTAGAATATGTTGGTTAGCGTAGGTTAGCTTAGAGAAATCTTTTGTGTGAACTTCAAAAGGATCAAAGTCTTCCTCTCTGTCATTGCAGAAACGTAGAGCCCAAGAGGGATCCAGATGGCACTGCTGTAAGGACTGTGGGAAAGTTATCAAACGATCAAATCTGAGGTATCATCAGATAATTCATACTGGAGAGAAGCCATACAGCTGTGACCAGTGTGGGGCAGCTTTCACTGCATTATCTAGTCTAAAGAAACACCAACGTATTCACTCAGGAGAGAAGCCATACAGCTGTGACCAGTGTGGGGCAACTTTCACTCAATTATCTAATCTAAAGACACACCAACGTATTCACTCAGGAGAGAAGCCATACAGCTGTGACCAGTGTGGGGCAGCTTTCACTCAATCATCTGATCTAAAGAAACACCAACGTATTCACACAGGAGAGAAGCCATACAGCTGTGGTCAGTGTGGGGCAGCTTTCACTGAATTAGGTAATCTAAAGAAACACCAACGTATTCACACAGGAGAGAAACCTTTCAGCTGTGGTCAGTGCGGGGCAGCTTTCATTGGATTAGGTAATCTAAAGACACACCAACGTATTCACACAGGAGAGAAGCCATACAGCTGTGGTCAGTGCGGGGCAGCTTTCACTCAATTATCTAGTCTAAAGAAACACCAACGTATTCACACAGGAGAGAAGCCTTACAGCTGTGGTCAGTGTGGGGCAGCTTTCACTAGATTATCTCATCTAAAGAGACACCAACGTATTCACACAGGAGAGAAGCCATACAGCTGTTGTCAGTGTGGGGCAGCTTTCACTCAATTAGCTAGTCTAAAGATACACCAACGTATTCACACAGGTAAGAAGCCATACAGCTGTGACCAGTGTGGGGCAGCTTTCACTGAATTAGGTAATCTAAAGAGACACAAACGTAGTCACACAGGAGAGAAGCCTTACAGCTGTGGTCAGTGTGGGGCAGCTTTCACTAGATTATCTCATCTAAAGAGACACCAACATAGTCCCTCAGGACAGAAACATTTAATCTGTGTTCAGAGTGGGGCAGCTTTCACTGCATCAGGTAATCTAAAGAGACACCAACGTCGTCACACTGCAGAGAAATGATTGGCTTAAATCAACAACAATTTTTACGGCAGATAAGCAAACATTCACCTGGGACCAGCAACAGGAACTACCAATCAGAAGCCTTGCCTTTGTTCAGATTAAAAATCTTCTTTGTGGATTACCACCTTCTCTTGTAAGGACTTTAGTTCTGAATGTTCTGTGGGGAGCACATCTTTAAAGAACAATTGGAAGTGCTTTATAATTTGTTGGGATTGCTTTAACTGAGGACGGATCTCCCGACGTTCAAGACAAACATGGCATCAATTGTGAGTTGATGGACAGAACAAAATGCAGTCTGTTTGAAAGTAGAAACATGTTTATTCTGTTATACTGAACATATTTGTTTTGTTTAAAGTTAAGATCCACAAAGTAGCTTTGCACCAGCTGTGGGTATTTCTGTAAACATCTGAAGAAGCAATATATCATTTCAGTTTGATGTGAAGTCGAGCTTTACACTCGTCTGTATTTCATTGTTCTGCATTTCATTAAAGGTCAGATGTTAACTTTTCTCATGCTTTTCATGTTCTTGCTACACAGATATTTTTGAAGAAAATGTGTGTTTGGTTACGAGGGAAAGTTGACCCTTATCATCTTCCCCAAAGACCCAGAAATCTTTAACGCAGTCTGAAAAAGGTTTGGAGTTGTTCCCTGTACTTCCCAGACAGCTGTATGATGCTCATGACTGAAGCTGAAAGTTAAGGCTGTTCCAACACTAAAAGGGCACGAGGCTCAACTTCAAGCTGTGAAACTCTTTCAAATGTCTGTTGTGTTGGAATCAGACGTGTGAACGCATTTTAGTCCAAACGTCATGGCTGCACTGAGGGAAAAGGCGGCTAAGCAGGCTAACGCTACTTTGAATTGAACAGTTTAACAGGAGAAAACTGAACTGATCTGTTTGTTGCTTCTACAACTGCTCAGTTACTCACACAATCAGGTACTGAGCAGATTTACCCAACAGACATTCTGCTGTAATCTCAGATGCTCACGTTGTTTTAGTCCACAACTCTTCTTCTTCTTCTTCTTCTTCTTCTTCTTCTTCTGCCCCGACGGCAACACAACTTACCCAGAACACCTGGTGGCAGAGTGTGCACACGACACCCTTATACTTTATTGCATTGTATCTACAAACTGAAACGCTGATCATGTAAACCTGCTTCAGGCTGTTTCTGTTCCCTTTAGCTTTAAGCTGACTGTGTGTGGCGTACCCTGAGCATTTCAGTGGAAAATTTTCAGCACAGACTTGGAGCTGTATTGTGTTCTTGTGGTAACTACGTCCCCACAGCTGTTTCGTCCTTAAGAGTTTCTTAGAAAGCGCTTTCTGCCGCTCACAGTGGAAGAATCTCACTGACAAATCCCACTTTGGCCTAAAGATGTGATCAGCGGTGACTTTTGTGTGTTAGCGACTGGCGCTATGGTCCTGGCTGAACAGGAAGTAGCCTCCAGAAATGCGAGACAGTCGCTGTAGCGACTGAATGTTACGCAGGACGGTCTTCCTGAATGCAGATGGTCATCAGTGAAGTCACCTCCCCCGAATGAACCCCGTCATGTTGTGTATATGTGGCAAAACATGGCGAACCAGCCGGGGGGGCTGTTAGCGTGACAGAGACAGTCTCTCAGTCAGAGACCAACCTCAGAAGTTAAACCCAGTTTGTAACTGAGCTGACTCACAGTGGAAGTCACACGTTAGATCTGGTTCTCAGGGAGTGTTTCCTGTTGAGATCCAGCCGTGTCTGATCAGTGCTGCAGTTTCTTGTTTTGCATTTTTCTCTCCTCTTACTCAGGCTACAACTGAAACTAATCAAAATCAGGAAGCAGCACGAAGAATTGTTACATCAGCCAACTCAAAGAAGTAAGAACAAGGGCTTGAAAAAGGCAAATGAATGAAGGGACGAAAAAATGAGGAAAATCCCCTCAGTCCCCAGAAGTCTTTCTGGGGTTCCTGCTGCCAAAGCACACTGAGCGCTGCTTCTGTGCTTCAGTGTTTTTCAGGAGTTTGTGTTCACTTTTTCCACCTCCGTAATGATCTGTAAAACTGAAGGTTGTTGAAGAACACAGTGCTGGATCCAAACAATAGTGTAATGTTCCAATCTGACCTCCTGGTGGCAGTGTCGTCTCACTGGGGATTTCTCATTGATTCTTTTAAAAGCAGGAATCAGCGTCAGATATTCATGATCTGAAGGGGATGAACCAGTGCTTAATTTGTAAATCATAAGGTGCCGGAACGCAAAGTACATATGACAGCTCAGGGATGATAAGATGCGTACAGGTCCCGGAACGTATACAGAAAGGTGCTGAAAACAACATGAAAATTTCCACTTGAAACGCTGTGGGACTTACAAGCCTCAATTTCAAATAATATCCATGGTATAAATGTTATGACGATCATTTATAATTATTTTAGGCTAGTACGCAAAACATAGGCAAATGCCCACATCACCACAGGTGGGACTTCAGTATACAGCCAGCAATTAATTTCTCAACAGGTCTAACGTGTAAAAAATATATTTATTATTCAAAGATTGGCACGGCGGCCTATTAATAGACAGTATGTTTGCTCACCATATTTAGTTGTTTAAAACACCCCACATCACGAGCATGTCTGGATTGTCCTCTACCTCTTGTTTTCTGCTTTTACTGCGTGTGTCTGTGGCAGTTCTGTGTCCTTTGGCCACCCAGGGCCTCACGTACGGGACTCACTGGATTTAATGTCCAACAAGATTTAAGAAGAGTAAAGATGACATGGTGGATGTGGGCATGTGTCAGCTTTAGTTATTTATAAATGTAGATTGATGATACATATTGGATGAAATGTTTTGGGTTCAGGTGGAACAGAACCAGGTCAGCACCATTATTCCAGAGTTCTTTTCATCTTCTTCAGATTTTCTCTGTGAAAACAGAGACTTCTGAAGCATGTTTCTGAGCTGGTGTTGATGCTGCTGTAAGGACCTCTGCTGGTCACTCTGGTAGTTTTTCACATCTGTTATGATGCGTAACCATAGCAAGGGGAAAGTTGTTCACCCGTTGGTGCAGCTGACTGAGCTTCACAAAAGCCCAAGAAATGGCTGGAAAAATACCCCAAACCTGGATGAGCTGAAGAGGAGACGTCTAGGATGCAGAGCAGGAACAACCTGGAGGAAAAGGAGGAGGAAGTTTAAAGCATTTCTTCCCTCGATCATCAGGGGAAATGTGAGGTCACTGGTGGATAAGACAACTACATGGATCAACTACACACTGAAAGGTTGAATCCTAAACTTTCTCTTTTCATTTTCTTTTCATAGGGACTGAGTTCAAGCCTTTTCAAGGTTCCACTCAATCTTTCTCAGTCGTCAAAGTTTGAAACCAACGAGTCTGAGACTTTATTGGGATACAGAGCATGAGACAGAACACCGAGCAGCAGAACAAAGCAGAGACAGCTCAAAAAGGAGGCTGAAGCTGTGATTGGGCGCTTCAGGCAGCTGCAGAGCAGCTTCTGAGGGAGGGGCTTCAGCTCCTGTGGATGCTGATGGCTGTTAGCAAAGGAAGGGCAGGTTGTTCAGCTCAGAGCAGGCTGGGGTTTATCAAGCCAAAATGAAACTTAGAGAAACTTTAGGATTCAACCATTCAGTGTGGAGTCGAACAGCTCAGGCTATCGGCTGAAAGCTCTGAGCCTCCGAGAACGTGGAAACTACGACCAGACCTCTTTTAAAGTTCAACAACGCCGCTCACAAGGAGCAGCTCAGGATGATGGGACGCTGCCTGGGGCTGGACTCATCACGGGTTCAGTTCCCTCCGATGCTCTGAGTCACAGCTAGAAGAGAAGACTCCACTAGTGCTGCACAGGGCACCCCTTCAACTGTAACAGGAACATAAAAGGAGTCTCCAGCACCGGCACGTCCCACTGCGACGATCATGCCCCCATCTGAGTTGTCGTCTGCTTCTGGGGAAAGCGGTGCCATGCTTCCCAGGCTGTGATGAAGGGCACCTCCAGGAGGTGGCGAGAGGGGTAGCTGCAGTGGTACAGATGGGGCTGAAATCTGGGTCCGCAAAAACAAACAAAACTAAGACATGAGAGAAAACTAAAACACGGCAAAACTAAACAGGAACTAAAAAATGGCAAAAACCCACAGACATGACACTTTTCAGACAAACCAAGAAATGTCTCTTAGTATTGAAACGTTACAGTACATAAGTTACATCATGTATAAATGGAAGTTAAGCTCAAAATCCTGAATAGAAATGGCTGCATGAATCCCATACAGTACACACTCCATTGGTCACACATGTTCATTCATATTTTGGGTATTTCATACCTTCCATACCTTCTGGCCTTGGCTTGTTTGTGTAGCAGCTTTCATAGATCATACTGTTCATGGAAAACAAATACTGATATATGTACTTATAATGGAGTGAGATCAGGATACAGAAACAACTGACTGGGATGAAAACATGGCTGAGTAATTCAGGCTGTGCATCATCACAGAAACTGTGCAAAGCTGAAGAGAGAAAAAGTACACAGAGGAAGAGGGAGGGGCTTCACCTGATGTAAAGCAACAAGAAAAGAGAAAACGGGTCATATCACTGAGAGGGACGATGAAGGAAACATCGCTGCGATGTCTGCTCTGTAAGTAACTTCTGCTTTCTGTGTTCATAGCTGATAAGGACTGAGTTTAGGTTGGAAATACAGAGGTCAGGTCAGACCAGAAACTTAAAGGGTTTTAACAGAAATAAACTCATTTTTACAGAAGTGTGAACAACAAATAGATGGTTTCATTCAGCAATAACACAGTTATGGTAAAACTGTTATGAGTCATGTACAGATTCAGGGAGCTGTCTCCTCTTTATTATTAAGTTTTTATATTCATCTCTGTTTTCTAAGGCCCGTTCGAGTTGGTCCAACCTCTCTGCTGCACAGAGCTGAGGTCCCTCTGGTTGTTTAGAGATCACTGAGAGCTCACCTGGCCCTTCAGCTCACCACATGCTGATGCACGGTCAGACGCTTCAGCGTAGGGAGTGAGAATGTGTTGGAGGAGCTGTTACAGCTGGTGTATTAGGGGGATGCAAAGCTCTGGAATTTCTACAGTTTTTTACATTATCATAGAGACCATTGTGAAGATTGTGAATCTGGTGTTTTGGGCTCCCTATACTCAAATTTATTTTTATCTAGATTCCATTTAAATGACCAAATAGTTTTTCCTTTTATCTCATTGTTGAGTCAATGCGTTAGAAAATTTTATTTGTTCCATCTTCTCTCAAATATGTACATATCATTTATATTTATATATATATATATATATATATATATATATATACACACAAGCTAGACCAGCGTATTCCATACTAAAGAAGATAATAAATGAAGGATTGGAGCTCCTTTCCTTTGCATTAGAAGAATTCAAACCAAAAAAAATCAGTTAGTAAAGTTTTGTAAGTAAAATAAACTATTAGGCAGACTATGTGTCCTACATTTCCCTAAGTTATTGCCCAACCTCCTATCTTCCTCTGAGAACTGTGTTTTTGAAGGAGACACTTTTAGAAAGTTGTTTGTCTAATTGTGGAACTTATTCTTTGTATTTCCATCTTGCCTCCAGTAGTTTAATGGATTGTTTCTGAGGGTATTAGTCAGGAAACAGCTTCTTGTTCTTCTTCTGTGATGGAAAGGTTCACTTGTTCTCTCACTCACTATATAATGTTCACAACACAGTGAAGTCATTGGTGGGAAGGGCTACACAGCTAGTGCTGTATTTCAAACACTATTTCAATGAGACAGTGCTTCACAATAATCTGCCATAGCTTCACTGTTATGTGTCGCATAACCAAACACCAGCATGTTGTAAATTATGTATATAAACTGCAATAATCTTTTTTAATTGCACTGTTTAGACTTACACAAGCATTGACAGAAGCTGTGGTAGAGGGTGGTAGATATATTATGCATGCAGGATGGATGAAAGTGGGTGGGGCTCAGAGGTGGAGGCTTAGAAGAGGAGGTGGAGTTAACTTAGAGTGAATCACAAATAAAATAGGAACGATATGAATGACTGAATTACTAGTATCACTTGTTTAAATATAATTCCTTATGCCATTATGTGGTCTTCTAAATCCCCATACCCCTCTCCCTTCTGGCTCCTGTACACAGCACACATTCACACAGGTAGGGTTCTGAGGGCGGGTGTGTTCTGTGGGGGGCAGCGGATGGGTCCACGTAGGTGGTCCCCTTTGCTGCACTCTGCAGCCCCCCACCCTTGTTTTAATTACACCTTAGACATCACTAATCATGAGACTCACACTCACACACACACACACACACACACACACACATTAGGTTTTGGGGGGCGATAGCACTGAGTGGTATCTGGTGGGCGGGGCTCTTTGGGTATGTAGGCTGCCCGGAGGGCCGTGCTCTCAGTTCCACAAGGTTGCCTGCCCCTCAATTTTAAACGCTCACTATCAGGAAATATCAAAGAGCCAGAGCGGCGAGGGGAGGGGTCTTCCTGCACCCCTGTTGCCTGGTTGCTGCCTGGGGTGGGAGGGGCCAGGAGGAGTTGTCCTGCTGGTTCGGGGTCTGTGATGGCTGGGGGGCTGCTGGCCCCCGGATGTGCCCGCCGCGCCACACCCCAGCAGAGGTGGGGGATGGATGCATGTGCTGTGCGAGTGTGTGTGGATGCGTGTTTATTTATTTTTGTATTTTTTCTTTATTATGACCATTTTTTTTTTGTTGTCGTTGTTGTTGTGTTTTTGTTTGTTTGTTTTTCTTATATGATTTATGGGGTGACTGGGTCTGGGTCTAGCTGTCCTCTGGCCTGCTTGTGCTGTTCCTGATGGGGGGGGCACATTGCCTCTCCCCGCTGCTTGCGGCTTCACCCACCTGTGGGCACATCTTGACTCCCGGGGTGCTTGCCCAGGGGCACTGGGGCGTGCGCTGGCCCACTGCGGTTGGCTGTCTGGGGCGCCTGGCCCTCTCGGGTGTTGGGGGGGCCTCAGAGGGGTCTGATAACTGAAGGCTCTGCCTCCCAAACTGGCAGCTGGTTCCACAGAGAGGGGCCTGATAACTGAAGGCTCTGCCTCCCAAACTGGCAGCTGGTCCCACAGAGAGGGGCCTGATAACTGAAGGCTCTGCCTCCCAAACTGGCAGCTGGTTCCACAGAGAGGGGCCTGATAACTGAAGGCTCTGCCTCCCAAACTGGCAGCTGGTCCCACAGAGAGGGGCCTGATAACTGAAGGCTCTGCCTCCCAAACTGGCAGCTGGTTCCACAGAGAGGGGCCTGATAACTGAAGGCTCTGCCTCCCAAACTGGCAGCTGGTTCCACAGAGAGGGGCCTGATAACTGAAGGCTCTGCCTCCCAAACTGGCAGCTGGTTCCTCAGAGAGGGGCCTGATAACTGAAGGCTCTGCCTCCCAAACTGGCAGCTGGTTCCACAGAGAGGGGCCTGATAACTGAAGGCTCTGCCTCCCAAACTGGCAGCTGGTTCCACAGAGAGGGGCCTGATAACTGAAGGTTCTGCCTCCCAAACTGGCAGCTGGTTCCACAGAGAGGGACCTGATAACTGAAGGCTCTGCCTCCCAAACTGGCAGCTGGTTCCACAGAGAGGGGCCTGATAACTGAAGGCTCTGCCTCCCAAACTGGCAGCTGGTTCCACAGAGAGGGACCTGATAACTGAAGGCTCTGCCTCCCATTCTACTTTTAGAAACTCTGGGAACCTCAAGTAAAACTGCAGTCTGAGAGCAAAGTGCTCTGTTAGGAAAATATCTTATAATTGGGGCCTGCCATAGCATTGCATAGGAGAGCACTGCCTCCATGCAAATGCATGGCAAGGCACCTATTACTATTTCGTTGGCAAAAGTCTATGGGATTTAACATTGAAAACGTGTCTCTTTATTTATAGGCTATATTTATTCTTCCGTCCACATTAATGCGGGCCCTATGGAATCGCACCTCCCAACAATATATATATCAAAACAACCGGCTCGATGAGTTTTCGCGGGCTATTACTTTTATTGAAGATTTGAGTTACCATGGCAACGTAATAAGCAAAAAACAGCCCCCCCAAAGCCCCCCTAGAAATAAACAGGGGGTGAGGTGTTCCGGGCCCGTCCCACTGGGAGGAGGCCCCGGGGAAGACCCAGGACACGTTGGAGGGACTATGTCTCTCGGCTGGCCTGGGAACGCCTCGGGGTCCCCCCAGAAGAGCTGGAGGAAGTGGCCGGGGACAGGGACGGCTGGGTTTCTCTGCTAAAGCTGCTGCCCCCGCGAGCCGACCCCCGGAGAAGAGGAAGATGATGGATGGATCGACAATCCTGAAGTAACAAATGCATGGAGCAGTTTTTCTGCATCACTCTGAGACAGGATGTTCCTGATTTTAACAATATTACAAAGATGAAAGAAAGCAGTCCTAGAAACCTGTTTTATATGTGAGTCAAATGATAAGTTCTGGTCAAAAATAACTCCAAGGTTCCTCACTGTAGTACCAGAAGCTGAGGAAATACCATCAAGAGTAACTATATAACCAGACAATTTCTTCTCAGGTCCAAAGATAACGGCTTCAGTTAGTAGAGCAGAAAGTTCTGAGTGTTCTCAGATGTTTTCTGAGACTTCACACGTTCCCTCCAACATGCATCTGTTGAACATCCCTTCATGAAAGTTTGGCTTTGGGGAGTTGTTGTCTGTGGTGTCTGATTTGGGACCAGAGAGCAAATCTCTCAGTCAGAAACACTAAAATGAAGCATTTTATGAAGCATATTTCATTTATTCAGCCACATCAGCTCAGAGTCTCGGTACCAAACCCTGAAGGTCGATCAGGTCGAATGGAAACACCATGTAGTATTTGATGTTTTAATGTCCTCACGCCACCAGCCTGTCTGCCTCTCAGGGTTGCTATGGAAACAATGAGGTCACCAGGAACAGAGCTTGTTGACGTCAGTCAGTCTCAGCTGGTGGTCCTCACTCAGGACTCTTTCTTCCAAGTTCGACCTGATAGCCAGGCTGCAGTTTTGTTTCTATCTATACATATTTCATTATTTTAGATATTTTTTGTACACATGGACTTGACTTGTACGTTAAACTAACTCGAATGTTTCTTCCCTTTAGTTCTGACCTCAGTGATGTCCAACAGAAGTCAAGGTCAGTAAACTAGAACAGTTTGTTTGATGATTCAACCACTACAGTCTTTTAATTAGGAACTTTACTGTGAAACTGTTCAAACAAAGAATGTAAGCAACATTAAGTCTTTAGACATTTAAATATCTGATTTACAGGTATCTGTGCTGCATTTCACCAAGATTTTAGAAAAGATAGATTCATGGCGTTCAATCAGTCACATAAGCCGTCTTTACAGCATTAGATTAAATAACTGTACGTCCAACATTTAAATAATGATGCTTTAATACAAACAGATGAGAAATACACTGGGCCTCAGAAGGTGCTTCTGGTTGTTCATTTGTTGAAAATAACAAAAACATCAGTGCAGTAACGTGCTTTGTCATTTCAGCGCTCACAGCTGGTCTGACTGTGAGTCCCAGCAGCTCTCAGCTGGTCTGACTGTGAGTCCCAGCAGCTCTCAGTTCTTTAAAGGAGACTCTGTGTCTCTGAGCTGTGAGGAGGACCACAGCTCTGCTGGATGGACTCTGAGGAGGAACACAAGCAGAGGAACCAGGACTCAGTGTGATGACTGGGGAGAAGCAGCCGGTTCCTCCTGTAACATCAGATACATGTTCCCATGGGACAGTGGAGTTTACTGGTGTGAGTCCAGAGAGGGAGCAGCCAGTAACAGCATCAGCCTCACTGTCTCTGGTAAGATCAGACTGTGGAGTTAGTGCTGATGAAGCTGTGTGGAAATGGATGAAATGCTGTAGTTTGTCTCTGTGTTGAGGTGGATCAGTGATCCTGCAGAGTCCTGTCCTCCCTGTGATGGAGGGAGGTGACGTCACTCTGAGCTGTCAAACAAAGACCCCTCCCTCCAACCCCCCAGCTGCTTTCTATAAAGATGGCTCCCTCATCAGGGCGGAGCCTACAGGTCACATGACCCTCCTCCATGTTAACAGGTCTGATGAAGGATTCTACAGCTGTAGCATCAGCGGTCATGGAGAGTCTCCATCCAGCCGGCTGTTTGTCAGAGGTGAGGGTTACTCAGGTGACTCTTTAGAGTTCAGAACATTTTAAAGTTCATGTTTAACAGTTAATTATATTTACTTCCTTCTAGAGAAACCCATCACCTCTTCTCCTCCATCATCTTCAATTCCTCCTGGTTCCACCTCTCCTCTTTCCTCCCCTCGTCCTCCTCCTGCTACTCTTTCTCATCATGAGGTGGTGTTATTTGCTGCCTGTGTTGGGGTCTTCCTGCTGTTACTGGTTCTACTGGTTCTACTGGTTCTACTGGTGAGACGATGTGTCCACAGGAAAGCTGAAGGTGAGACAGAGCAGTTGGTGATCCATCACTGATCTTTTCCTGACAGCATCTTAAGAATACCTGCACTGAGCAAAGCTATGATGCATCACAGAAACATTTAACTCGCTTTGCTTCCTTTCAGCTGACGTTGGAGGAACAGAAGAAGACGTTACATACAGCGACCTGGCATTTTCGTGCTCTTTCACACAAAGTCACACTCATTGAACTCTGCCAAACATATTTATCACAAATCGCCTCTGAGCGCAGAGATCCGGCCCTCCAGCTGACATTCCGGCCATTATAAACGCCTACAATCAGAAAATTCATGTGAAAATGATTTTAAAACTGCCATAAAAAACAAGCCACACATAGTAGCTGAATGACGGTTCAAGAATTATTCGGATACGACTTTTACTTTTCGAACAGCGACCGTTTGTTCGAGACAGTCGAGTGCAGTCAAAATTAGTCTAATTTTAAGAAGCCATAGTGTGTGCACATATGTCAGTTTGACGAGCCGCAGCTGGTTCCGTCTCCATAGCAACGCCTTATTAGCCTGCTCTGTTCTAACTCCTGTTACCGGGGCAACGCCTTGTTAGCCTGCTCTGTTCTGAGACTGCTTATGAGGGCAGAGCCAAGATGGCTGCCCTGTTATAACAGCTTCATGTTATAAATCTGATCTGCATTTCTCCTTTAAACTGATAGTGAGGGGAAGTTTGAAAATACCCACAATGCAATGGGAAAATGCATTGAAAAGCACTTACCGAGGCCATTTTGAAAATGCCATAAAAGCTGTATTTTAAACATTACCTTGATAAAAATGACATAGCTGTCTACAGCACACCTGTCTTAGGACAGGACTCTCTAAAGACAGACCTGTCTTTCAATGACAAAATCGATTGAAAAGCACTTAACGAACCAAAAATGCCAAAAACTGCCCTGATTTGGAGGCCTCATAACTCAGCCATACGACATCACAGAGACCTCATTCAAAGTTTATATGTGACAGGAGACTCTCAACTTCAACTAAACTAAACATTTTTTTATAGGGCGGGCAGTAGATTGGCACCCATCAAAATGTTTTCAGAAATGTTCTAGTTCTTATTGTAATTTAGCCAATAATCCGATCCTTTCAGTGCCATGTAACCCCATTGAGTGAGTCCAACCCAACTTTATTTAAATAACACCTCATCAAACCAAAGTGCTTCCAGAGCAAATGACTAACTAGAAAGGACACAACCATTTAAAAAAAGCAATGCAAACCTTAAATCAGACCCAAGGTTTGTCTTTGTCTTATAGAAGCAGAGAGAACAGATAACTTCACATCTTCCTCACCAGTCTTCTCTTTTCTTCATTTAAATTCCTCTTTTTGGGGATTTTCCACAAACCAACACAACATCTAATCACCCCAGAGTCTACAGCTCCCCGTTGGTGTGTATTTCAGCACCTGACAGTCAGAGCTGAGCTGGACTCGGTCTGTGGTTATTCTGCTAACAGACTAACAGCTCTGTGGTCGTCCAGCTTCCTGTTTCTGATGAAAACGTGTCAACTAAATGTGGACATGACCAGGTTTCACTGCTGATAAAGGAAACAACAAAACAATTCTTGGAAATACATTTTTATGAACTCTGCACGAAGAGCAGTTTGTTCTTCACACATTGATATTAATATTATTATTAGTGGTACTGTGCTGTGATGTCCTGTTCACATCTAACCCTGCACAGAAAGAATAACTTCCTCATGGTACATATATGTGCTGCAGCTGTTATAATAATGTAATCTGTCCTTAGTTAACCCTGCACAGAAAGAATAACTTCCTCATGGTAAATATATGTGCTGCAGCTGTTATAATAATGTAATCTTTCCTTAGTTAACCCTGCACAGAAAGAATAACTTCCTCATGGTAAATATATGTGCTGCAGCTGTTATAATAATGTAATCTTTCCTTAGTTAACCCTGCACAGAAAGAATAACTTCCTCATGGTAAATATATGTGCTGCAGCTGTTATAATAATGTAATCTTTCCTTAGTTAACCCTGCACAGAAAGAATAACTTCCTCATGGTAAATATATGTGCTGCAGCTGTTATAATAATGTAATTTTTTCTTATTTAACCCTGCAGAGCCCGATCCAGCTGCTGTGTACTCTGCAGTGAGCTATGGAGAAGTCGTCTTCAGAGACCGTAAAGACGGACCAAAGACCCGAGGTACAGCTGATTTGTCTCCTTCAGGCTTCACTTCTAACTTCTTTCATCTGAAACCTGTCCATACAGTGCACCAGCAGAACCCAAAAGCAGTGCATGTTTTCTGATTCTGACACTTCACATTTCACATGTTTTCAGCCTCTAACTGAGCTTAGATTAATGCTGCTGTATTGCTAACGTGCTAAAACAAAACCACGACTTCCTCGTGTCAGTTCCAGCGAGCTGAAGCTGGTCAGAGTTCACACCTCTGTGGGTCTGACTGGGCTGGCAGCAGCGAGGGGCTGGCTGAGGGCAGAAGTGAGCAGCTCTGCGGTCGTTTCACACCCGCTATATTCAGGTGTTTGTCTTTAACACCAGAACAAAAAAACCTGTGCAGAAAACTTCTAAATTTCCACAGAAACAATAACTTCCTCATGGTAAATACATGTGCTGCAGCTGTTATAATAATGTAATCTTTCCTTATTTAACCCTGCACAGAAAGAAAAACTTCCTCATGGTAAATATATGTGCTGCAGCTCTGTTATAATAATGTAATCTGTCCTTAGTTAACCCTGCACAGAAAGAATAACTTCATTAGGTAAATATATGTGCTGCAGCTGTTATAATAATGTAATCTTTCCTTATTTAACCCTGCAGAGCCCGATCCAGCTGCTGTGTACTCTGCAGTGAGGACAGACCACGTCAGCTATGGAGAAGTCGTCATCAGAGGCCGTAAAGACAAAATAAAGACCCGAGGTACAGCAACTTTAACCTGATATCATCTAAATGAGTTCAGAGAAGAAAGGTTCAGCACCTCCTGCTGCCTCTGAGCTCCTCTGTGGGAGACCCTTTGCCCTACATCTGCACCTCCCCCTGGTTCCTCTTCTCTTTGTGGTTTTTCCTCTTGATTGTGCCTGTGTTTTTAAGACTTTTATACAAAATTAGATCACTTTAGTTATATTTTAGAGGCTGAATGCAGTTTGGAATGATCAGAAAACATCAGGAAGTTGAAACATTTTCAGTAAAGTGGATTTGATCTGAAATGTGGAAGAAGAAGTCTGCAAACATGTAAAACTGTTATTCAGAAATGAAAGAATATTTTCACTGTAATTAGATTTCTATCAAAGAATATAATGTTCATTTTAACTGGAATTTCTATTTAAATTGTAGTTAAACACTGAATTATTCAATCCAACAGATCTAACACTTTGATGATGAAACCTTTTTATTTTCGTTGTTTCTTTTGATCATTTCTGGATTAAATGACTTAATAACCTCATGAAGTTAAACTAATAAAACCAAAATCTCTGTGTAAGCCAGCTGTGCTGTGATCATGTGATGAACACACTGATGACCTCAGACTTCATCCAACCATCAGTTCACCTCAAGCTAAAGATGAGGTTCATAAAATAACTGAAGGCTGTTTTAAAGACTTTTTCAGGTTCTTTAGGCTTGGTGCTGCATCAGTGTTAAAATAAGAATAAATGTTTCAGTAAATGTTCAAATGTACTCATTATTTTTGCACTTTGTTGCTGTTGTTGTGCCAATAAATAAAATAAATAAATAAATGATTGTACTTGTAACTCTGTGTGTTGTGTATTTATTTCCATGTTCCTCAGCATGGAACAGGGAGCGTTCCCTCCCTGAGAGGAAAGTCGGGTCAGATATCATGTTTTTCTATCATTCTATGAGCTGTGAGGCCAAACAGCAACAGACTGCAGCTGGTTTTTCTCAGGGTTGAAGGTTGTTTTTGGCACTTTTCTGCCACAAGAGGAAAACAGCACAGCTTCATCCACAGGAACCTCCCTCAGGAAACTGTTGGTGGCCACAGAAGTGCTTTAAATTAAAGGCCAAACTGAAGCTAAAGCAATGATGACAACACTGATAATCTAATGACTAAGTTCCCATGAGCCTTTGCAGTCAGCAGGAAGCAGCCCATGGTCAGAGCCTCCTCTGCTGCTGCTGAAGTTCATTTCAGCCCAAAGTGAGACATGACGGGGATGTTTCAGGAGCTGCTGACACACACTGAGCAGCTTTAGCTCAGAACACCTGGAACACACACACATCATGCTGTCATCACGTGGTTTCCTGGCTCCGCCCCTCTGATGGTGCCCCTCAGCCTGCCTGATGGCATTCAGGGGCAGCGGATCGGTGAGACTCCCTCTGGTGGCAGAAAACACAATTACACAAACAAACCTTTCCCACCGTCTTCACTGCCGGATGGATGGATGGATGGATGGATGGATAAATGGATGGATGGATGGATGGATGGATGGATGGATGGGTGGGTGGATGTTTTCCCTCACTGTCTCGTCTGGTTTAGGAATAAAAGTCCACATGGAAAGGTGGTTACTTCAGGCTCTGCCTTGTGACTCTCTGCATAGGGACAGCCACCCCTCACCTCCATAACTCATCTGATGTCGATACTCTTTCAGAAAGACACACGTGATGAGCACATGCCAATTATCGCTGTGGCTGCTTAACCTTAAATGGAAGATGTTTTTGAAGCCTCGAGCCGGATCGTCTCTCCTCTCCAGAGCAGCTGAAGGTCAACAGAACCAGATGGAACCCTGAGGTTCCCAAAGCAGATGCCTCCTCCCCCCGACTACACATCCAGATCCTGTCCATGTAAACCACAAACAGGGTCGGAGACGAGGGGCAGAACTGGTGGAGTCCCCGTAAACCAGAACCACTTCCCAACCAGAATGCAGACACAGCTCTGACTGCGTTATCCAGTGACTGGGTATCCTGTAAAAGTGACTTCTGCGGCACCCCCCACAGACTCCCTGGGGGTCCAGAGTGCAGAAAACACATGGAACACAACCCTAACCCTGGATGGTTAAACTCCCATGATCCCTACAGTAACTATGTGAGGGTAAAGATCTGGTCCAATGTTCCATGACCTGAACACATTTCTCCTCCTGAAAGGTTCAGTAACCAATCAGAGCCCCCTCTTCAGCCTTAAACTTTACCAGAGAAGTGGGATTTTCCCCAATAACAGATAACGTGTGAAAAGTAGATCTATTTCCAGGTAATAGCTGGAAAGCACAAATATTACAGTCTCACTGTGTAAGATTATTACTGCATGGTTTTTGTGTTGTGCTCACTCAGGCATGATATACCTGCTTTATGAAGTCAGATTAATGGAAAATAAATAACTCTAACCCTGAAAGGGGCTGCTGACTTGCATGGGAATTCACAAATATCACATTTATGTGACATGAGTAACTTAAAGCTGAGGGAAAAGTCATTAACGTAGCAAATAGCTCTGACATTGAGCCAATGCTACCACCATCAGGTCAAAGTGGAACATTTCCCTCAATAATATTCATCCAGCGTTCACACATCTGATTTCAACACAACAGACATTTGAAAGAGTTTCACAGCTTGAAGTTGAGCCTCGTGCCCTTTTAGTGTTGGAACAGCCTTAACTTTCAGCTTCAGTCATCAGCATCATACAGCTGTCTGCGAAGTACAGGGAACAACTCCAAACCTTTTTCAGACTGCGTTAAAGATTTCTGGGTCTTTGGGGAAGATGATAAGGGTCAACTTTCCCTCGTAACCAAACACACATTTTCTTCAAAAATATCTGTGTAGCAAGAACATGAAAAGCATGAGAAAAGTTAACATCTGACCTTTAATGAAATGCAGAACAATGAAATACAGACGAGTGTAAAGCTCGACTTCACATCAAACTGAAATGATATATTGCTTCTTCAGATGTTTACAGAAATACCCACAGCTGGTGCAAAGCTACTTTGTGGAGCTTAACTTTAAACAAAACAAATATGTTCAGTATAACAGAATAAACATGTTTCTACTTTCAAACAGACTGCATTTTGTTCTGTCCATCAACTCACAATTGATGCCATGTTTGTCTTGAACGTCGGGAGATCTGTCCCCAGTAAAAACAATCCCAACAAATTATAATGCACTTTCAATGGTTCTTCAAACATGTGCTCCCCACAGAACATTCAGAACTAAAGTCCTGACAAGAGAAGGTGGTAATCCACAAAGAAGATTTTTAATCTGAACATATGCAAGGCTTCTGATTGGTAGGTGTTTAAAATGAATGAGTTCCTCTAGCCTGCCTGCGGTCCCCCAGTGGCTAAAAATGATGATAGACCTAAACCATGCACTGGAAATTATTCTCTGCCCTTGGTAATGTGACCATGCAGATGACCTGATCGAGAAAGCCGCCGCTTATGATGTGGGCTTATGACGTGGAGGTTGTTTCCCCCCAGAGCCAATAAACTGCCTTTCCCCGCCCACAGCTCTTTGGCCAGCTCATTGCTCTGTACATGGATGTAAAAAATCTGTTTAGAGCTCCTGCATCAGAACCTCTAAAGAGCCAGTGGACAGATTTAGTTTTTTTCTGGGAAAGTGACGACAGAACCGAAGAGATTTGTGTATGTGTGCGCCAAACATTTTAATGATGAATGTTTCCAGAACTTGGGCCAATACCGAGCCCAAGGGAGAGCCCAGACACCCTGCGGAGGAATCTCATTTCAGCCGCTTGTATTCGCGATCTCATTCTCTCAGTCACTACCCACAGCTCGTGACCATAGGTGAGGGTAGGAACATAGACTGACCGGTAAATCGAGAGCTTGGCCTTCTGGCTCAGCTCCTTCTTCACCACGACGGGCCGGTGCAGAGCCCGCATCACTGCAGACGCTGCACCAATCCGCCTGTCAATCTCCTGCTCCATTCGTCCTTCACTCGGGGATGCATCTCAGCATCCTTGCAAGAAACGTTTTTTTACGCTCATTTAACGCTCTATAATTAGGGACCGACCAGTGAAACTGCAAGGACCCCCCACACCTCACATTTGATCAAACTCCTCCTACCTAATTAATGCTACAAACTTCAAACTTGGCTAGGCTACTCCTAAGACATGGGGGGATAAAATCATGGAAAAACTTTTTCAAAACTCAAAGGGTGTGGCCGTGGCGACACCACAAATTTATGACTCGCCATGAAAACTTAAGTCGCTTTTAACTCCCACATACATTATCCAATCTGTCCCAAACTTCAAACGGTGATTGCTGGACCCAGCCTGAACGTGCACATATAAAATAGTGATATCCACCTACAGCGCCACCTGCTGGTGGTCGGAAACATCTTTTTTTTTTCCACATCTCGCATTTGATTGAACTGCTCAACTTGCTTGATGTTTGACTGTGTTAGGAGAGTTGCTCACGAACTAGTTCATCATATTGTCAAAGTAAGCTCATTTCAACAGGTTTAGCTAGTTTTACGGCATAGGGCTGCCGTGCCATAGCGATTCACAAAACATTTGTGCATGGTACCACGGGCGTAAGTAAGGCCACACCAACACACTCCGCTTTGTCTTGCCTTTCTCCTCCTCATTTGCATTTAAAGCTGCAGACCCTAAAGAGCTCATTCTGAGGATCCTAAGGAAAGCTAATTTTTGGGACTGGCTGTAATTCTACACCAAGAAAAAAATTGGGGGGAAAAAAACTCAGATATAGTATATCGGGACCACAAAAACCTATAAAAATATATAAAAGTCTCCATTTATTTTCATGCCATGGAACCTTTAAGCCAATAATTTCTCTCCTGTGTGACTACATTGGTGTCTCTTTAGATTACCTAATTGAGTGAAAGCTGCCTCACACTGACCACAGCTGAAAGGTTTCTCTCCTGTGTGAATACGTTGGTGTGTCTTTAGATTAGATAATACAGAGAAAGCTGCCCCACACTGAACACATCTGTATGGCTTCTCTCCTGTGTGACTACGTTGGTGTATCTTTAGATTACCTAATGTAGTGAAAGCTGCCCCACATTGACCACAGATGAAAGGTTTCTCTCCTGAGTGAATACGTTGGTGTCTCTTTAGACTACCTGATTCAGTGAAAGCTGCCCCACACTGACCACAGATATAAGGTTTCTCTCCTGTGTGAATACGTTGGTGTGTCTTTAGACTACATAATCTAGTGAAAGCTGCCCCACACTGATCACAGATGTAAGGTTTCTCTCCTGTGTGACTACGTTGGTGTGTCTTTAGACTACCTAAATGAGTGAAAGCTGCCCCACACTGACCACAGATGTATGGCTTCTCTCCTGTGTGAATACGTTGGTGTATCTTTAGATCAGCTAATCTAGTGAAAGCTGCCCTACACTGACCACAGCTGAAAAGTTTCTCTCCGGTATGAATACGTTGGTGTCTCTTTAGATTACCTAATGCAGTGAAAGCTGCTCCACACTGACCACAGCTGTATGGCTTCTCTCCTGTGTGATTACGTTTGTGTGTCTTTAGATTACCTAATTGAGTGAAAGCTGCCCCACACTGACCACAGCTGAAAGGTTTCTCTCCTGTGTGAACACGTTGGTGTGTCTTTAGATAAGATAATCTAGTAAAAGCTGTACCACACTGATCACAGCTGAAATGTTTCTCTCCTGTGTGAATACGTTGGTGTCTATTGAATACGTTGGTGTCACACTGGTCACAGCTGTATGGCTTCTCTCCAGTATGAAGCCTCTGATGATACCTCAGATTTGATCGCTTGATAACTTTCCCACAGTCCTTACAGCAGTGCCATCTGGATCCCTCTTGGGCTCCATGTTTCTGCAATGACAGAGAGGAAGAAGACTTAGATCCCTTTGAAGTTCACACAAAAGATTTCTCTAAGCTAACCTACGCTAACCAACATATTCTAACTGGAGCTGGACAGACCGAGCCACACAGGTCTCAATATCTCAAATCAAACGTGAACACTGAGGGTGCGTTTATAAGTGCCCTCAGCTATCAGCACTGTGCTCTGATGTGTTCTGCACACGTTCAGCTTTTTAAGCAGTAAACTCTGGCTTTTTGCTCTTTTACTTATTCTTTTTGTCATGATGAAACTCTGAAAAGGAACTTGATCTACAATATTTCTAAATGATGGAAGGAACCACAGTCTTGTCCAAGTTGTTCACTTAAACACCATGTAGAGGGTGGGCTGAAAAAGGTTGATGACCGCTGGTTTAAAGGAATAAAAGTAACAGCGGTGGTAATACATGACATTCTTTACACTAACCCTCTGTTCCAGCTTACAACTCAGAGGTCTGCAGCCATTCAGCTCAACAGCCATCAGGGAAACACAGTCCGTTTTAACTCAACCTTTGTTTCTCTTTGTTAAAACAACTCTACAAACCTGTCATCTAACCATTAAAGAGCCAGAATAGTACCACCACCAGGTTCAATTCATGTAACCCAGAGACTTTAAACCCAAATAATGAAGATTAGCTCCTGAACCTCTCAAATCTGCAGACTGAGAGCCAGAAAAAGTCCCACCACAACAATCTGCCCGCTGAATTTCTTCCAGCAGATCATTCAGCCTGCAGCACATGTTGAGTCTAAGCACATCTGGATCTGCAGCTCAGAGAGAGGAGATGAAACCAGGAAACACTTTGCTGTTTTTAAACCAGGAAAAACACAAACTGAGCTAATGGAACATTTATTAAGTGACTCTAATATTGATATTCTTGGAATATGTGAAAGTTGGTTGACACATTCATCATCATCTACAGCAGCTAGTAGCATTCCAGGATATAATGTATTTAGAAAGGCTAGAGAAGCAGGGCGAGGTGGGGGAGTATTAATCTATGTCAGAGAGAAGTTTCAACATGAACTAATAAGGTGGCCTAAAGACGTTAACGCTGAGTGTACTGGTCTAAATGCATCACTCTGCTCTGCAATGTCTTTTACTGTGATTTGTGTGGATCCACCTCAGCAAAGGATGTGTTTTATGATCATCTTCAGACAATCTTAAATCACTATTCGAAGAAGGAAATCATCCTACTCGCTGATTTTAATATCAACTGGAACATCAAGTCAGGAAAAATATTAAACAGCTGATGGATGAGTACAATTTGAGACAAATTATAAAAGGAGCGACAAGAATAACGAATGCGTAAAATACAACAATTGATCTAATATTTAATAATAATCCTGAAAGAATCTCTAAGAGTTTGAATCTATTATCAGGCCTGTCAGATCACAATTTTATCTTGTGCTCATGGGAAATTAAGAGGAAGCATTTAATGGCATCCAGAGGTCACCAGTTCTACTTCATACCCAAAAGCCAGCAACAATTCTTGAATGAGGAAATCCAAAATCTAGAAGGTCTAATATTCTGGAAAATAACGACATTGAGGCTCGCTCAGATAACTTTATTAAAGAAGCCAATGATATTATAACGATTCACAAAAAAAAAAGGTAAATCCAAGCAACATAAAAATAATCTGCCCTGGTTGAACAATGAAATTATAAAATGAATGAAAGATAGAGATAAAGTCTTAAGGATGACCCGTAAGGTGAAAGCAGATTCTATATTGAGGCCATAAATGGGGCAAATGGTGATTAAAAGCTAATATGGAACAAAATTAATAATATTAAACTAAACTAAAAAAAATAGTAAAGTTGAGTCGTTGTATTGTTGTATCGTAAAATATAAAGTTGAGTCTACTGTCACAAACTTTGAATGAGGTCTCTGTGATGTTGTATGGCTGAGTTGTGAGGCCTCCAAAATAGGGCAGTTTTTGGCTCGTTAAGTGCTTTCAATGCATTTTCCCATTGCACTGTGGGTAATTTCAAACTTCCCTTATCTATCAGTTTAAAGGACAAAAGCAGATCAGATTTATAACATGAAGCTGTTATAACAGGGCATCAATCTTGACATGTACGCACACTATGGTTTCTTAAAATTGCACTAATAATTTTGACTGCACTCGACTGTCTCGAACAAACGGTCGCTGTTCGAAAAGTAAAAGTTGTATCCGAATAATTCTTGAACCGTCAGCGCCCCAGGAGACGACAGAAGCCAGCGGTGTAATTTTCATTCAGCTACTATCTGTGGCTCGTTTTTTATGGCAGTTTTAAAATCATTTTACGCCTGAATTTTCTAATTGTAGGCGTTTATAATGGGCGGAATGTCAGCTGGAGGGCCGACTCTCTGCGCTCAGAGGCGATTTGTGATAAATCTGTGTGGCAAAGCTCAATGAGTGTGACTTTGTGTGAAAGAGGACAAAAATGCCTACTTTTTGAAGTAAAATTTGTCCAGATTGGGCAGATATTTTGGACATGAGAGACATTTGTTTGAGGAATTGGTGCAGTATTAAATTCAGAGTGAGAAACAGAGTGGGAGAAGCACCTCAGCTGAGACGTAGTCTTCCTAAAACGGAAACTGGCGTTGTGTCAAAGCTGTATAATGTATCAACAAACCCTTTGGTTCAGTTAAAGCCGAGAGTCTCCTGTCACATGAACTTTGAATGAGGTCTGTTATGCTTTATGGCTCAGTTATAAGACCTCTAAAATAGCACATAGTACTCGTTAAGTGCTTTTCAATGATTTTCCCATCCACAATTTTCCCACTTTTTCCCATTTGGCCGGAATTCCTTTCGACGAATGAGAGCCAAACTTAATAGCACACCATTCCCGATCGATGCTTTTTAGACCGGTCAGACCGTCACTGCTAGACTAGAAGCGCGCCGAACTTTAGAACGGAAACGGGAGAATAATAAAAGTCTGGCAACAGATTAAATATGTGTGTCTAATGCCTTTGGCATTGGCACCCATAATTAGTTATCTCCCCATCTTAAAATTTGAACTAACTCCTCGCTGTGTTGCTCCAACGCCGGGCGCAGCTCTGCGCACAGTTCCAGGAGGATTTCCCTCGGGAACCTAAAGCGGCTGATGAGCCAGTCGCCATCATGTTCACACACGCTCTCTTCGAATTGCAGCATTTGCAAAGTCTGGTTTGTGAGTCATGGTTACTCACACATGCAGAAGCGCACACGTAAGGGGATTCGGCAGAAATCATGTTAGAATAGCTGTAGCCTATTTTAACCCGTCCCTATTTGAAGTAAGCAAAAACGGTCAAGGTTGCTGTGCTTTTTCAAAGCTTCTTACATACAATATGTTGGTCGCGTTGCCTGCGTTTTTACCTCTGTCAAGGAGGTTATGTTTTTGGTTGCGTTGGTTTGTCTGTCTGTCTGTCTGTTTGTTTGTCTGTCATCAGGATAACTGAAAAGTGTGTAACTTTAATAAACATTTTTTTTTTAATCTCTATTCCTGGTTATGTCGGAGTTTTAATGACTTCTGACAAGGTCCGTTATGAAGGTAACACACTGCCAAAAGCAAAGATGGGAACAAATTCAATTCAATTCAAAAATACTTTATTTATCCCAGAGGGAAATTAAATGTTGATGTAACTCAATTAAATCAAGGAGTTATTATAGATGCTGATGGCTGTGGGCAGGAATGATTTCCTGTAGCGGTCCGTTTTGCATCCAAACTGAAGAAGCCTTTGACTGAAGAGACTCTGTTTTCCGATAACAGTCTCATGGAGAGGGTGTTCAGGGTTGTCCATAATTCTCTTGATTTTATGCAAAATCCTTCTTCGCATTATTGTCTCCAGAGGTTCCACAGTCGTCCCCAGAACAGAACCAGCCTTCCTTATCAGGTTGTTGAGTCTTTTTAGGTCCCTGGTTCTGATGCTGCTGCCCCAACAGATGACGCCAGAGGAAATGACGCTCTCAACAACAGACTTGTAGAAGATCTGCAACATCTTGTTGCAAACCTTGAAGGACCTTAGCTTCCTCAAGAAGTACAGTCTGCTCTGTCCTTTCTTGTAGAAATGGGAACATCTCCCATTAAGACTTTATTGTTTTTAAAATACAATTTCTCCCTTTGGGTACCCCTAAAATGGACAATTTTTACCTTAAATTTCCTAAATCTCCGCACCATCCCCCCCCGGCTTGGTCGCTTCATTCCCTCGCCTACACCACTACGCTATAATTTCATCCTAGCTAGAACCCTGCATCACTGCCTGAGGACTACTTGTTTTCACATTTATTTGTTATAACAGTTTCCCAACATCACGTCTAAGTGTCGCCAAAGAATCAACAGCTGTAGAAAAGTGCGTACGCCAGCCCTGAAGTTGGTGTGAGGCACCGCACATTTCTACGATCTTTTCGTTCTTGATACATCTGGTCGTTGACGTGAAAAGGTGCGTACGCACCCTTTGTACATGAGGCCCCAGAGCACTAGAGGAGACTGATGTGCAATGATGCAGGACTAAGTTTGGCCAAATGGTGGAGTCCATCAGAGGAACAGTGCTGGAACACACTGCCAACTCGTGTTAGAAACTGGGACAATTCCACCACCTTTAAAAAGAGCCTTAAACAGTGGTTGCAAACAGCCAGAGCTGCTCTCATGGGTCACCTCTCCGTCTTTTCCCTTTTGTGTACGGACTCTTAACTTTGATGTGAATCTTTCTAAAGATTTTCTGTTTCTTTGTTCTTTAGTTTTTTTGTCATGGTGTATTGTCTGTATGTTTTTATGATATCTGCCTGAGGACAACGGATGAAATTTAGCAGCTGTGCTAACTCCGGCATATTTACATGGATGCTTTGCTGATATGTTGTTAATGTGCAGAGTCCTAACCCAATAAATAAGAAATAAAATAAAAACCTCCTCCACACTGACCTGTGGCCCGGTGGACCCAGAGGATGAGCCGGCTCTGTTCCTGGTGGAGGGGTTCAGCTCCTGGTTCAGCTCCTGGTTCAGTTCCTGCTTCAGCTCCTGGTTCAGTTCCTGGTTCTGCTCCTGGTTCTGCTCCTGGTTCTGCTCCTGGTTCTGCTCCTGCTTCAGTTCCTGGTTCAGTTCCTGGTTCAGCTCCTGCTTCTGCTCCTGCTTCTGCTCCTGCTTCAGCTCCTGCTTCAGCTCCTGGTTCAGCTCCTGGTTCTGCTCCAGGTTCAGCTCCAGGTTCAGCTCCAGGTTCAGCTCCAGGTTCAGCTCCTGCTTCAGCTCCTGGTTCTGCTCCTGGTTCTGCTCCTGGTTCTGCTCCTGGTTCTGCTCCTGCTTCAGCTCCTGCTTCAGCTCCAGGTTAAGCTCCTGGTTCTGCTCCTGGTTCTGCTCCTGCTTCAGATCCTGGTTCTGCTCCTGGTTCAGCTCCTTTTTCAGCTCCTGCTTCAGCTCCTGCTTCAGCTCCTGGTTCTGCTCCTGGTTCAGCTCCAGGTTCAGCTCCTGCTTCAGATCCTGGTTCTGCTCCATTCTGGTCCGACTGATGGACTCTGCAACTGTCAGCACATACGATAAGATCCAGCTGTGGCGTGCAGCGTGTTAAACCACACCCACTTTTCTTCTTCTCTTGATAACCTTTCTGCAGTTTTTAACCATCCAGTCACATTCCATTAAGGCGAGACACGGCAGGCAAAAGTAGTGATTTTTCAGATGTGTTCTTTAGACCTGCTATAAAGAAAACGTTGAAAACATAAATTAAAATGTTTATTTTATTACATTTTGTTTACTCGTGGCAGTACGTTTCCCCCGAATTGACCAAAAAGTTAGCATTCCAACGTGCCATGCCGAGCTTCGTCTATTTACTGAAGTCTGTCATGACCGGTATCGTTGGAAAGCTCTGAGTCTCCTGCACAATGATATGTCACCCAAATAACGGCACTTCCTTTCTATCAGTAACCAATCGTGGATGTCTAAAGGCGGACTTACAGCTAATGACAGAATCTCATTGGCTGCTGCTCGTTTCTGCTAACGTGATTGGCTCAGACGCATCACGTGGTGGACTCTGACACTTCTGTGTTTAGCTTTCGCTGAATCTCCGAAAATGCCCCGTAACACCGCAACTTTTACGGAAGAGAAAGCAACAATTGAGCTTTGCAAGATGCAATAAAAGAAAATGACGGAGTTAATGACGGTGCCTGTGCGACACAGCAGTGGCACCGTCATAAGTCATACATGTTGCACGTCTCAATGAATTGATATGCCATCTTTTATTGGTTTGAGCTTGTATTATTTATGATTATGATTATTTTATTCAATATTAGTATTACTAAGGGCCTGAGCATTTACTCTGTTTTAGAGCAAATACAAATGTATTGAATTCCCCTATTTAAATCTTTAAATGCCGTTTTCTCAAAATCTGTTTTTTCGTATTTCTTCAGTATCAATATCTCAGCCTATGGAGCACCTACTAACACCAAACTTTCCAGTTATACACTTAGCAGTATTCTGAAGGTATTTACAGAAGGATTTGTTGATAAATCATTCCTGGCCTGATTTATGTGACATTATAATGAAAGAGAATGGCAAAAATCGATGTTTTTTTAGACTATGGACAGTATATTTTGATTTCCTAGGAAATGAAAGCAGATATCCCGAAATCCCTCTATTTTTTTTTTTTTTCATTTTGTGTGTAAACAAAATGAAAAAATAATTTTGCACCTGGCTTTATCATATGTTCAGATCTATCTTTCGGAAATACATGCAAGTATTTAATGTGATAATGCCTAATTTGCAGAATTAAGCACACAAATGTCTAAAACTTGTAAAAAAATTTTTTTCATACTTGTATAAGTAATCAACTGAGGAAGTTTCATGGTGATATCTATTATTTTAAAATATTACCCTATTCACCTGTAGTGTCTCGCCCCTCCTGGGGCCTAGCGGCCACATGCGTGGACAGCACTTTTTAGTTCTTATGTCCACAATTGTGTAAACTGCTTAGTTAGGGCATGTTTTGGATACTACATAGGTATCTATACTGCCATCTTGTGGTGTCGGAAGAGTCTAACACATTACGGTAAAAATCCAAAATGGCGGCAAACACAAGGGAAGATGCCGGTGGCAGCTCCATGCACAAACGTCGACCTGGTGAGAACTTTTAACACATTTTAAGACTTATTCTGATTTAGACATTGATAAAAGCATTGTACTTTTGTCGTGCCATTCAAATTTGAAAAAAATCATTTAAAAATAAGTAATTTCTTTGTTGCTGAACTTGAAGTACACACATGTGTATTTATGGACTGAAGCTCCTCAAAACTAATGTTTACTATGTAATACGCTAGTGAACATGCACACATGTAAAATGAGAAAAAAGCTAACTCTGATGCAGCTAAAAACCTATACATCTTTCCAATTTAATAAATAACCATTGAATCACTGAATGCATAACCAATACATCAGTTAGCTGGGTTGAAAATGTTGGTAAAATGTAAAAATGCGAACATGTAAATTAGCTTACAGCTAACTTTGGTGCAGCTAGAAATCTGTAGGCCTACACTGTCCAATTAAATAATAAATACATGTGCATAACTGCTTTCATACTTGATTATAATTGATATGCATTTGATTTTGTCATGTTTATGTTTCCAGAGCGTTTCCTGTGCAAAGACCATTGGAGCTACTTGGGTTAATTGATGGAGACAACTCAGATTTGGACTTTGAAAATGATGATCCACTCCTGGATGAGAATTACCAGCCATCACCACAGGAGCAAAGCAGCAGTGAGGACGAGGGGGACAGTAGTGAAGATGAGGCTCCCATTCCTGAACCCACCAACCACAGCAGAGGACGTAAACGTCTCCGTAGTGTAGATAACGGTTAGCCGAGATCCACTACACATGTGGTTGTTTTATGCAGTTAGGTCCAAAGAGCTGGAATTACAGAAAGCTTATGTACAACACTTGTTGACAGGTTCATGTTCAGGGACAGAGTCAGGTACAGGTTCCTCCCGCACACACAGACGACGCTGCCAAACTCAAGAGATTGAGGCTGATAGCTCAGAAGATGACTTGGGAGAGTCAACACCAGAACCAGGCCAGACCACAAAACAAGGAGAGACCAAACAAGGTCATTGTTATTGATGCACCAATACACCTAAATTGCTTGCATAACTTAGTGGAAATGAATGGTAATTGTAATATTTTGGTTGTGCAGGACGTGGGATGCGCTGGAAGGCTACTCCTCTGACGCCACACCTTGCACAGTATCAGCATCTGGATGCTTGTTGGTTGCTGTTTGTTTAAAAACTATGCATGTATGTGTTATTAGTACATGACAGGAAAAAAGGACTGGGTTCAAAGAACTTTAAACTTTAAACTTAAAATGCTTCTTTAAAGACCCACTAAGGTCACAGTTCAAAATATTTGTAGCTTTTTGATCAAATTCAGAAAAAAAATGTAATAATAACTCTGTAGACCGACAGCCACTGTGTGCAATATCCCATAAATCTCATCTGAGTCAGTGGAACACCATCAACTTAAATCATTTTACTACAAGCTTTCATGAGACACTTCTGAAGAGGACAGTCAGACTGTCTTTTAATGGGCTTCTGAGTGTAAATCTGAGAAATCACACACTGATACTGAGGAGAACTGGATTTCTACTGCTCCTGTGATACTTTCCTGGATCACCCACAAGTCTTTCTAATAATACTATGACTCCTCTTCACACAACTTAAACTCTTCATGTCATTAAAGGATTTATATTGAGCAGAATTAAGTCCCATTTTAACATCTAATCATGAAATATGGCATATTGTGTACGTTAAACACATCAAATCACATGTTTTGGCTGCACACTTCTATCAAGCGTTAGCGTTAGCAGGCCGGGCTAACTGTGAATAGCAGCCAGGTTATCTGAACTTTTTACTCTCTGCTGCATGTTCTGACTGCCCGTGTCCAGCAGCAGGAATCAAACCAATGACACAGAGCACTCTGAAGACATTTCTGCTAACGTCTGACCGCTAAATTCATTCTTTTCTGGACTCACCTGCATGCAGCTTTCTGTTGCTATGCTACCAGATGTTCCGAGGCGCAGAACGCATTGTTTGGTCGAATCGGCTCGGCTTCCGTCGCCTGCTGATTACGTCACAGCATATGGCTGTGGGCTTGAAGGGGAGTACATTGTGATTGGCTGTAGTAGCCATAGTAACCGTAACTAGGAGAGTTTTTTTCTCGGTCTTTCGGTGATCGGCAGCAGCTATGGAGAGCTTTTAGGAAGAAATGAAATATTTCCTACAAAATAGTGTGTACCACACCGTGAGCACCACTAGCCCCAAAGCTTTAAGATCTAGTTTGTTTTGTTGAATCATTTTGGCCTTGGTTCACTCTGAAGAGAAGCTTCATTTTCAGCTTTGTGTGCTGAGCAGCAATAACCTCTTTGACTATATGCGTGTGGACGCCTGCACATGAATGTACATAAAACTAGCAAAAATTATTCTGTTGGATATGTGTGTATATACATACACTATATAGAGAGTAGAGAGAGAGAGTGGAGTACTATTTATTAATCCCGAAGGAAATTAAGGTGTCCAGTAGCATATAAACATGTAAACAAGGCACTATACACTACATTGCACATATAACAGCCATATGACACTCCATACATTCATCAAAAGGCAGATCTCACAGATCTGTGCCTACAACAGACCCAGCCTTCCTCACCAACCTGTCCAGGCGTCCAGCATCTCTCTTCCTAATGCTACCCCTCCAGCATGTCACAGCATAGGAGAGCACACTGGCCATGACCGACTGGTAGAACATCAGCAGGAGTCTGTTGCAGACATCTCAGCTTCCTCAGAAAGTAGAGCCTGCTCTGACCCTTCTTGTAGAGTGCGTGTGAGTTTGCAGACCAGTCCAGTTTATTGTCCAGAAGTACCCATAGGTACTTGTATGTGCAGACTGTCTCCACCGTCTCCCCCTCGATAGAGACAGGCACCAGGGGCGGGGTGGTTCGCCTGAGGTCAACCACCATTTCCTTTGTTTTGGTGGTGTTCAGCTGCAGCTGGTTGGTCCTGCACCATCTGGCAAAGTTCTCCACCAGTCCCCTGTACTCCCCCTCCTGCCCATCCTTAATGCATGCAACAATGGCGGTGTCATCCGAGAACTTTTGCATGGGGCAGGTCTCTGAGTTGTAGGTGAAGTCAGTGGTGTACAGGGTGAACAACACCGGGGAGAGCACCGTTCCTTGTGGAGCTCCAGTGCTACTGACCACAGTCTCTGATGTGAGGTCACCCAGTCTGACGAACTGGGGCCGTCCTGTGAGGTAGTCAGTAATCCAGGTCACCAGCCCTGTCTCCACTTCCATCTGCAGCAGTTTGTCTCTCAACAGGAGTGGCTGGATCGTGTTGAAGGCGCTGGAAAAATCACAAAACATGATTCTCACAGCACTGCCTCCTTTATCCAGGTGAGAATGCACTCTGTGCAGCAGGTACAGGATGGCATCCTCTACTCCCACATTCTCCTGGTAGGCAAATTGTAAGGGGTCCAGTGCTTGGTGAACCTGGGGTTTCAGGATGTTGAGCAGCAACACACGCTCAAATGTCTTCAATATATATGTATATATTTTTATATATATATATATTTTTATATATATATATATTTGTATATATATATATATATATATATATATATGTCTCTTCTACCAGAACATCATCTGCTTCTTAGATCAAACTGCATCTCACAGATTCCACTTATTCAGCTCCTCTTAGTCACAGCACCCTCTGCTGGATTGTAGGGGAACTACAGCAGACTGACATTTATTGGAATCTTAGCAGTGTGGTGTGAGGACAGGATGGTGGAACTACATATTTATTGTTCTCACTGTTTTCCCCACAGATTCTTAGTGGGAGACTTATGACACCATCTTCAGCTGAAGCCTCTTGGTCTCATCCTGTTCCCTCTTTGTTCCCAAGAGACTTTCATCAGTCAGATTAACCTTCAGTTAGTGCATCATTTAAGTCCAACAGAATCATGTCAGCATCACTATGGGGTATCATGGATATATTTATTTATCATATCTTCAAAGGAATTAAATATAAAATCCATTAGTGTATATATATATATATATATATATATATATATATACACTATATATATTAATTTCTTGTGAGATAGATGTAGATATAGATGTATTTTTTTCTGATAAATAGTTTCTGTCTAATGTGTTTTATCTTATATGTATAATGTATTATTTCTTCATTTTTCAACTTAATCATACACAGAATAACATGTTGATTATGTTGATATTTCTACAGTCAGCTCAACACTACAGATATCTGTACAATGTTTTGTATGCCATGCTTTTTGTACATTTACATAGAACAATACATTTTACTGAAAAAACCCTCCTAAACCGGTCACATGGTACGGCCGGTTCGAAAGGCCTCTGACGTCACCACATAGTCATCGGCACGCGCCTCGGTACGAGCTTCACAAAATACATCCGAAGTTACTGGACACGCGCTTCAGAGTCAATACCCTGTTGGAAACATCACTACAGACAAATACGCACATTGAGAAACGGCCCATTACCCGACACACACTGCGAAGCCTCGACTCATCTCGGCTCATCTCGGCTCATCTCGGAACATCTGGTAGCATAGCAACAGAAAGCTGCTTGCAGGTGAGTCCAGAAAAGAATGAATTTAGCGGTCAGACGTTAGCAGAAATGTCTTCAGAGTGCTCTGTGTCATTGGTTTGATTCCTGCTGCTGGACACGGGCAGTCAGAACATGCAGCAGAGAGTAAAAAGTTCAGATAACCTGGCTGCTATTCACAGTTAGCCCGGCCTGCTAACGCTAAAGCTAATGCTAACAGTTACAGACTGCGGTCAAGTGAGCCGCCACTCGTTCATCCGCCACTTAACTTTCACATGCGCTCATATTCTCTACCACTACGGTTTTAAACGGCGCGACACACACAACGTTATTAGTTCTAACCTAAACGACGTGTGAAAGAGTGGCGGCTGGGAATGGCGGCTAGCTTGACCATCGTAAATGCACTGCCAGATGAGCGAGTTACAGCAGGCTTTCTCTCTCTCTCTCTCTCTCTCTCTCTCTCTCTCTTTCTCTCTCTCTATATATAGGCTATATATAGCAAATATTAATTAACGTTTGGATCAGAATTTCACTTCAAACATCTTGCATATTCCAGTTTTTGTCGTTTAGAAATCATGATATGTGAGGTTTTTGAAGGACCTTAGCTTCAAAATTGTACAGTAAAATCTATTGGTTCTTTGTTCAGGAAGGACTCAGTGGTACTATCAGTATGTCCATGTACTCCATTGCCAAGAATAATTGACATTTGGGTCAACATTTCACTTCAAAGTTATTATTACATTTTTTTCTGAATTTGATCAAAAAGCTACAAATATTTTGAACTGTGACCTTAGTGGGTCTTTAAAGAAGCATTTTACAGTTCACAGGGATTTAAATAAAAAGCACAGTAATGAGTTAAATGGAATGTGACTGGATGGTTAAAAACTGCAGAAAGGTTATCAAGAGAAGAAGAAAAGTGGGTGTGGTTTAACACGCTGCACGCCACAGCTGGATCTTATCGTATGTGCTGACAGTTGCAGAGTCCATCAGTCGGACCAGAATGGAGCAGAACCAGGAGCAGAACCAGGAGCTGAAGCAGGAGCTGAACCAGGAGCTGAACCAGGAGCTGAACCAGGAGCAGAACCAGGAGCAGAACCAGGAGCTGAACCAGGTGCTGAAGTTGGAGCTGAAGCAGGAGCTGAACCAGGAGCAGAACCAGGTTCTGAACCAGGTGCTGAAGCAGGAGCAGAACCAGGAGCAGAACCAGGAGCAGAACCAGGAGCAGAACCAGGAGCAGAACCAGGAGCAGAACCAGGAGCAGAACCAGGAAATGAAGCAGGAGCTGAAGCAGGAGCAGAACCAGGAGCAGAACCAGGAGCAGAACCAGGAGCAGAACCTGGAGCAGAACCTGGAGCAGAACCTGGAGCAGAACCTGGGGCAGAACCTGGGGCAGAACCAGGAGCTGAACCAGGAGCAGAACCAGGAGCAGAACCAGGAGCAGAACCAGGAGCAGAACCAGGAGCAGAACCCCTCCACCAGGAAACGAGCCGGCTCATCCTCTGGGTCCACCGGGCCACAGGTCAGTGTGGAGGAGGTTTTTATTTTATTTCTTATTTATTTGGTTAGGACTCTGCACATTAATCAACATATCAGCAAAGCATCCATGTAAATATGCCGGAGTTAGCACAGCTGCTAAATTTCATCCGTTGTCCTCAGGCAGGTATCATAAAAACATACAGACAATACACCATGACAAAAAAACTAAAGAACAAACAAACAGAAAATCTTTAGAAAGATTCACATCAAAGTTAAAGGGACAGTTCGCCTCTTTTGACATGAAGCTGTGTAACATCCCATATCAGCAACATCATTTCTGAACATCTTCTTACCCCCTGCTGCGTCCTGTGAGCAGAGTTCCAGCCTCGTTTTGGTGTTGATGAAGGTAGTCCGGCTAGTTTGCTAAGGTCCCGAAAATAAAGCGTTTTGCTTCTCAAAACAATATGCGTTCCAAAGAGTAATACATTTGCATCACAAAACCCTCCCTCCAGAAAAAGTCACAGCTCACATCGCTTGGCCCTATTTTCTCTCCCTTCGTATCACTGCCTGCTGTGTAAACCGTGCAGACCGAAGTGCAGCCCGAGCACTCCCCTGCTTCCGAGCAGCAAACACCGTAACAGCTGCGGCTATCGCTAGGTGGCTGTTAGCATTGATATGAAGGGAGGCAAAAGTAGTGAGGGATACTCCATCATACTTAGCTGCCTTCCCTCTAACTTTTCATGTGTCTGGGCAAACACACCAGCTCCCTGAGCACACTGAGGAGCACTGTGAGCAGCATCAGATGTGCACGCTGTGGCCACACACCTGTATCACACCTGTTCAAAACCCTGGATCATAGCCAGTTACATGGCTTATTAAAAGAATCAAATCACAGCAGCAGTTTCCATTAGTTTACTTTTAATAAAAGCGATTTGGCCTACTTAAAATGAAAAAGACAAATATCTTGTTGTTCATGAGATGTGTAGTATGTTATCTGTTATATGTGAGAGTCATGCTTGCAGCCTGGTTTTGCAGAGTAGACCTTTCTCACTCGAAAAAGAAAAAATCTGACCCAGTTTCAGCGCTTGTTCTTCTGTTTGCACTCAGACAGCCATTCCATCCTAAAAGAACCGCATTTCTTTTTTACTTTGGCTCGGTGAGTGGATGTGTCGCTGGCGCTGCCCGTTCGTTTCGCCATGATAAGGGGTTGCGTCTCACTGTTAGCTAGCTAACCTGCACGGCGCGTATGGGCAGGGCACATATGCAAGCACCATCAATGCTCTGATTGGCTGCATAGCGCAAGTAAGCCGTATCATTGGCTGAACACCTGTCACTCACTGCGTTATATTGAAAAATGGTACAGAAAAACACAGTATTGGTCTAATTAATTACATTAGATTAGGTCAAGTATTAGATATGAATTAATACATTTATGGTGAATTTATTTTATGAGCTGCATAGATTTTCTTGTGCGCTGAGACTGTGCGAGCAGATTTCCTCCCGGGCTGACAATAACTGACAGTAAAAGTTATAGCAACTGCAGCTGCTATAAAACAAAACAAACAAACAATATATATATAGAAGATAATAAATGAAATAATTAATGAAATAAAATTCAGCTGTAAGCTAAACTAAAAAGGTGGGTCTTGAGCCTTTTTTTAAAAACATCAACAGTCTCTGCAGCCTGAGGTTCTCTGGCAGGCTGTTCCACAGACGAGGTCCATAATAGTGGAACGACGTCTCACCATAAGTTTTTGTTCTAACTTTAGGAACAACTAAAAGGCCGGTACCAGAGGACCTCAGGGTCCGCGAGGGCTCATAATTTAAAAGCAGATCAGATAGATAAGAAGGCCCAAGACCATTAAGACATTTATAAACAACTAAAAGAACCTTAAAATCAACCCTGAAACGCACGGGGAGCCAATGCAGCGATTTTAAAACTGGTGTAATGTGTTCCCGCCCTCTGGTCCTCGTCAGCACACGTGCAGCTGAATTCTGTATTAATTGTAGGTAATGAATACTTTTTTTGGGAAGACCAGAAAGCAGGGCATTACAATAATCTATTCTACTAGAAATAAAAGCATGCATCAGCACCTCCGTGCTGGCAAAAGAGAGAAATGGGCGGACTCTGGCAATATTTTTAAGATGATAAAATCCTGTCTTTGTTACATTTCTAATATGTTGGATAAAATCCAGCTCAGAGTCAAAAAGAACACCCCGATTTTTTTACATGTTGAGAAGATTTAAAGTTTTGTAGTTTGGGTAAAATGATCTCTCTCTTGTCTTCAGGACCAATAATTAAAACTTCAGTCTTGCCCTGGTTGAGCTGTAAGAAATTCTCTGCCATCCATGACTTTATATCTAAAATACAGTTTAAAAGAATGTTAACTGGTTCTAGGTCATCAGGAGACACGGCGATGTAAAGCTGTGTATCATCAGCATAGCTGTGAAAACTGATGCCATGTCTCCTGACGACATCCCCAAGCTGCAGCATGTCTAAAGACAAAGCGTGATCGTGCCTTTGAGGTTGTGGCTCAAACTCTTTGGAACTCTCTTCCTCTCTGTCTACGGTCTGCAACTTCTTTAGACATTTTCAAAAAGAATCTGAAGTCCCACCTATATAAAATACCTTTTATCTGTTCTTAAAGTGCCCATCTGCTCTGTAGCCTCATGCTTTTCTGCATTTACTGTGTTTTCTTATGTGTGTATATGAAATGTTGACTTGCATCGTATTGTGAAACACTTTGTGAATTTTATTTTCTGTGAAAGGTGCTATACAAATACATTTATTATTATTATTATTATTGTTATCTAAGCGAGCCTTAATGTCGTTATTTTTCAGAATATTAGACCTTCTAGATTTTGGATTTCCTCATTCAGGAATTGTTGCTGGCTTTTGGGTATGAAGTAGAACTGGTGACCTCTGGTGGATGCCATTAAATGCTTCCTCTTAATTTTCCATGAGCACAAGATAAAATTGTGATCTGACAGGCCAGATAATAGATTAAAAGTCTTAGAGATTCTTTCAGGATTATTAGTAAATATAAGATCAATTGTTGTATTTGACGTATTAGTTATTCTTGTCGCTCCTTTTATAATTTGTCTCAAATTGTAATTTTTTTCCTGACTTGATGTTCCAGTTGATATTAAAATCAGCGAGTAGGATGATTTCCTTCTTCGAGTTTCAGTGATTTAAGATTGTCTGAAGATGATCATAAAACACATCCTTTGCTGAGGTGGATCCACACAAATCGCAGTAAAAGACATTGCAGAGCAGAGTGATGCATTTAGACCAGTACACTCAGCGTTAAGGTCTTTAGGCCACCTTATTAGTTCATGTTGAAACTTCTCTCTGACAGATTAATACTCCCCCACCCCGCCCTGCTTCTCTAGCCTTTCTAAATACATTATATCCTGGAATGCTGCTAGTTGCTGTAGATGATGATGAATGTGTCAACCAACTTTCAGATATTCCAAGTATATCAATATTAGAGTCACCAAATAAATGTACCATTTGCTTAGTTTGTGTTTTTCCTGGTTAAAAACAGCAAAGTGTTTCCTGGTTTCATCTCCTCTCTCTGAGCTGCAGAGTTTACTGCTTAAAAAGCTGAACGTGTGCAGAACACATCAGAGCACAGTGCTGATAGCTGAGGGCACTTATAAACGCACCCTCAGCGTTCACGTTTGATCTGAGATATTGAGACCTGTGTGGCTCGGTCTGTCCAGCTCCAGTTAGAATATGTTGGTTAGCGTAGGTTAGCTTAGAGAAATCTTTTGTGTGAACTTCAAAAGGATCTAAGTCTTCTTCCTCTCTGTCATTGCAGAAACGTAGAGCCCAAGAGGGATCCAGATGGCACTGCTGTAAGGACTGTGGGAAAGTTATCAAACAATCAAATCTGAGGTATTATCAGAGGCTTCATACAGGAGAGAAGCCATACAGCTGTGACCAGTGTGGGGCAGCTTTCATTGCATTATCTGATCTAAAGAAACACCAACGTATTCACACAGGAGAGAAACCTTTCATCTGTGGTCAGTGTGGGGCAGCTTTCACTGCATTAGGTAGTGTAAAGAGACACCAACGTATTCACACAGGAGAGAAACCTTTCATCTGTGACCAGTGTGGGGCAGCTTTCACTACATTATCTCATCTAAAGAGACACCAACATATTCACACAGGAGAGAAGCCATACAGCTGTGGTCAGTGTGGGGCAGCTTTCAATGATTTATCTAATCTAAAGACACACCAACGTGTTCACACAGGAGAGAAACCTTTCAGCTGTGGTCAGTGTGGGGCAGCTTTCACTACATTATCTAGTCTAAAGACACACCAACGTATTCACGCAGGAGAGAAACCTTTCAGCTGTGGTCAGTGTGGGGCAGCTTTCACTGATTTATCTAATCTAAAGAGACACCAACGTATTCACACAGGAGAGAAACCTTTCAGCTGTGGTCAGTGTGGGGCAGCTTTCACTACATTATCTAGTCTAAAGACACACCAACGTATTCACACAGGAGAGAAACCTTTCAGCTGTGGTCAGTGTGGGGCAGCTTTCAATAGATTATCTAATCTAAAGACACACCAACGTATTCACACAGGAGAGAAGCCTTACAGTTGTGGTCAGTGTGGGGCAGCTTTCACTACATTATCTCATCTAAAGGCACACCAACGTATTCACACAGGAGAGAGACCTTTCAGCTGTGGTCAGTGTGGGGCAGCTTTCACTCAATTATCTCATCTAAAGAGACACCAACGTATTCACACAGGTGAGAAGCCTTTCAGCTGTGGTCAGTGTGGGGCAGCTTTCAATGATTTATCTAATCTAAAGACACACCAACATATTCACACAGGAGTGAAGCCTTTCATCTGTGGTCAGTGTGGGGCAGCTTTCACTCAATTAGGTCATCTAAAGGGACACCAACGTATTCACACAGGAGAGAGATCTTTCAGCTGTGGTCAGTGTGGGGCAGCTTTCACTCGATTAGGTCATCTAAAGAGACACCAACGTAGTCACACTGCAGAGAAATGATTGGCTTAAATCAACAACAATTTTTACGGCAGATAAGCAAACATTCACCTGGGAGCAGCAACTGGAACTACCAATCAGAAGCCTTGCCTTTGTTCAGATTAAAAATCTTCTTTGTGGATTACCACCTTCTCTTGTAAGGACTTTAGTTCTGAATGTTCTGTGGGGAGCACATGTTTGAAGAACCATTGAAAGTGCTTTATAATTTGTTGGGATTGCTTTAACTGGGGACGGATCTCCCGACGTTCAAGGCAAACATGGCATCAATAGTGAGTTGATGGACAGAACAAAATGCAGTCTGTTTGAAAGTAGAAACATGTTTATTCTGTTATACTGAACATATTTGTTTTGTTTAAAGTTAAGATCCACAAAGTAGCTTTGCATCAGCTGTGGGTATTTCTGTAAACATCTGAAGAAGCAATATATCATTTCAGTTTGATGTGAAGTCGAGCTTTACACTCGTCTGTATTTCATTGTTCTGCATTTCATTAAAGGTCAGATGTTAACTTTTCTCATGCTTTTCATGTTCTTGCTACACAGATATTTTTGAAGAAAATGTGTGTTTGGTTACGAGGGAAAGTTGACCCTTATCATCTTCCCCAAAGACCCAGAAATCTTTAACGCAGTCTGAAAAAGGTTTGGAGTTGTTCCCTGTACTTCCCAGACAGCTGTATGATGCTGATGACTGAAGCTGAAAGTTAAGGCTGTTCCAACACTAAAAGGGCACGAGGCTCAACTTCAAACTGTGAAACTCTTTCAAATGTCTGTTGTGTTGGAATCAGATGTGTGAACGCATTTTAGTCCAAACGTCATGGCTGCACTGAGGGAAAAGGCAGCTAAACAGGCTAACGCTACTTTGAATTGAACCGTTTAACACGAGGAAACTGAACTGATCTGTTTGTTGCTTCTACAACTGCTCAGTTACTCACACAATCAGGTACTGAGCAGATTTACCCAACAGACATTCTGCTGTAATCTCAGATGCTCTCAATCGCGCTGCTCACGTTGTTTTAGTCCACAACTCTTCTTCTTCTTCTTATTCTGCCCCGACGGCTGCACAACTTACCCAGAACACCCGTTGGCAGAGTGTGCACACGACACCCTTATACTTTATTGGATTGTACCTCAAACTCAAATGCTGATCATTTAAACCTGCTTCAGGCTGTTTTTGTTCCTTTTTTTTTTGTTTGTTTTGTTTTGTTTTGTTAGTTTAGTTTAGTTTATTCCAAGCAAAAAAATTATACAGAACAAGCGGCTAAGTACATTACAATTTTTGTACAATACACAAACTGAACTAATTCGTAGTATTTTAGAAGTACATTTATACAACTTAGATTCAAATAAGCTTGGAAAGCTTAGAAGGAGCGTCTCTGCAGCCCAGATGTTGAATAGCTGGCTGTGAGTTTCTGTCCATGTTGTCTGATGACAGAGTTCACCTGAGTTACCTGCTGACGCTGTGTGTGACATCATCAGCTGAGCTGTTGCTAAGCTACAGAAACAACAGCCCGACCCACTGATGGAGACCTCTGAAGGTTTCTACCACACCTTCCTCTCTGCTACACTTCAGCTGATTACATTTTATTAAGTTCTCTGTAACAGCAGCTGATCTTTAATAATAACTAATCCTGCAGGGATATAATTTACCTTCAGGGATTAATGAGTATTGTTGAGTTGAATTCAACTGATCTCATTTACAAAACTGATTTTGTTTGATTCATTGAAATGTTGATAAAACTTTATCATAAAATCACATTCACCTAGTTAATGATAAAGTTTCCCGTCTCATGGCCTCCCCGTCCCAACGAGATGCTGTAAGGTGTGGTTGAGGTGCAGCTTTGAGCTTTCTTTCTGAGGCAGAAACTGAAGTGTTTTACCTTCTGTCAGTGTGAGGTCCCAGCCTGGAGCCCTGAGGCGCCCCTGAGTGTGAGAGTCTCTCCCCTCGCCATCCTGGACACATGCCTAAAGTCTCTGAAGGATAGGTGGAGGCTCTAAGTTATGGGGAAATTTGTAACATTCAGTCACAAAACAAAAGAAACTCCTTAAGGCTAAAATAACTTCAATGATTACAAATCGGTGGAGGTCTGCTTGGGGCCCAAATGCTAATTACTCCTTTCAACAGCGGCATTCCTCATCAACTGTGACAAACGGGCATTTGTAAAGTCATTAATAAAAATGTAGGAGGATCTCCGGGTGAGAAGGAGCAGGAACAACGAGCGCACAAAGACAAAAGGTGCTGGAGCAGAGCTGATGACCCCCTGAGAAATCTGCCAGGAGCCGCCACTGAGTTATTATGATAAAACCTGCATGTAAAGCATAAATAAATGGCTGTAGAAGTGAAATAAATCTCCTTCTCTCAGACTGCATCTTCTGCAGCCATCAGAGCTGTTTGTGCTGAGTTCAGCTGCATATTTTCTGATAATCTGCTGTAATCTAAACTGGACTAAAGTCTCTCCCAACAAATATATACAGGATACAGTGAATTATGATTCCAACTGTTTATTTACAGCTCAGCATAAAGAACATACAATGTTCAGTAGATTTTACATGAAATGTTTATTCTTGTTTTAACACTGATGGAGCAACAAGCCTGAAAGAGATACAATTATTTTCCGATATATAACTTCTGTCTTTTGGGTTTTATCTTTTATGTATAATGTATAATTTCTTCATTTTTCAACTTAATAAAATATCTGAGTAGTACACAATCTGCTTCTTTATCATATATTAGTGCTTATATATATATATATATATATATATCACATATGTTACAGAGCAGAATATTCTATTACTGCTGAGCCTACTATGAATGTTAAAATACGCTGACTCATGAGTCCCATATCATGCCTACATGTATCACGTTTGCAGAAACAAAAATCCGGTTAAAATCAGTTTTGTATTCTGCGATTTATGATTGATTAAATGCACTGACGCTTCATGGCTCCAGCCAGACAGATTACACTGAGTGGAGCGATGACCGGTCCAAGATAGTTAGTTAGAGCTTTATTTGTCCCCGTGGGGCAATTGTACTTGCATTACACGCGCTGGCACCAGACATGAGACACGATCAGGCATATCAAAAAACACACAAACATTGAACATAGAACACAAAACAGCTACTAGTACACACTACATTGGGTGGCTGGATAAACTACTGACCTCATTTAGTGCCTTTATCGCTTGGGGAATAAAAGAGAACTTTGACCTGTTTTTGGACAGGAGGGGGAGACAAAAACGACGTCCAGAGGGCAGGAGTTTAAAAGAGGAGGACAGTGGATGCTTATATTGAGCGAGGATGTTGTCAGCCTTTTTAACAAGCCTCTCCCTATAAATACTCTCCATACTTGGCAGAGTGACACCAGGTAGTTTGCTAGCCGTAGTGACTGTCCTCCTGACCACCTTTTTTTGTGCCTCAGTGGCATTGCCAAACCAACAAATAATACAAAATGTTAAAACACTTTCAATAAAAGCAGAATAAAACATATGAAGCATCCGGTTGTCTACATTAAAAGCAAGCAGTTTCTTTAAAAAATACATTCTCTGCTGTGTCTTGGTGTGCAGTAGGTCAGTCCATGAGTCCCATTTCAGCTTACTGTCAAGCACAACACCAAGATATTTGTAGGTAGGGACAGCCTGAATGGTCTCTCCCATGACGACTGTGGCAGAGGGTGATTGTGACTTTCTAAAATCAATAGACATTACTTTCGTCTTTTTTGTGTTTAAAATCAGATTTGACCTCTTACACCAGTCTAAAAAGAAATCTAAAATTGGGCCGTGATCACTTTCTCCATCCTCAAGGAGGCTTACTAGAGCTGTATCATCTGCATATTTAATAAAATGCCTATTGGGGAAGGTGCTAGTGCATGCATTTGTATATAAAATAAATAGCAGGGGAGATAAAACACAACCTTGTGGGGAGCCCATAGATGTGGTAATAGAGTCAGAGAGGAGAGACCCAACTCTGACTCGCTGAGCTCTGCCAGTTAGGAAGTCCTTTATCCAGTGAATAAGACCGGTGTTGAGATTAAAATCATTGGCAAGTATGTCTAAAAGAGTCTTTGGTAGCATGGTATTAAAAGCAGAGGAAAAGTCCACAAATAAAATCTTAGCATGGGCCTTAGGTTTTTCAAGGTGCATGTGCAAAAGGTGCATTAATGTTAAAATTGCATCCTCCACCCCCCTGGAGGCTTGATATGCAAATTGCAGAGGATCCATGAGGTTGTGGGTTTTAAAAACAATGTGCTGCTTCACCAGGCGCTCCAAGCATTTCATGACCAGTGAGGTCAGTGCTATTGGACGGAAATCGTTGGGTTCTGAGGGTCTCTGAGTTTTTGGAACTGGTACAATTGTTGATGTTTTCCACAGGATAGGGACTTTGCAGAGGTTAAGAGAAGAATTAAAAATGTCAGTAAAAATAGGGGCTAGTTGTTCTGCACAGTGCTTTAGGACACTGCCACAGATATTATCTGGACCAGGACTTTTCCGAGGATTGCTACGCCTAAAAAATCTGAAGGACATCAGATTGCCTTATATTCCACTCAGATGCAGAAGGGGGAGGGGACAGTGATGGGGGGTCGACGGTGTCATTTCTGTCGCTTTCAAAGCGGCAGAAAAAGTTGTTCAGCTGATTGGCACTGTCTATGTCCTCACCTCCAAGCATGTCCAAGCAGTGTTTCCAGTCCAGGGAGGGTTTCCCCCTGCCCTTGTGTGGGACATCAGTCATTGTCTTAATTCCCTGCCATGCTTCCCGGGAGTTGCCTGACACCAGGGTAGCTTCGATCTTTTTCCTGTAACTGTACTTGTCCAACTGTATTTGTCTTTTAATTTGTCTTTGTATATTCCTCTGGCCTATGTCATCGTGAGCCCAGTATGCTTTTTTCTTTTCCATTATAAGGTGCTTTAGTTTGTTGGACACCCACGGTTTGTCATTGGGGAACACTTTTCTGACTTTTGTGGGTATGATAGAGTCTGTGCAAAAATTGATGTAGTCAGATATGACCTCTACCTGCTCGTTTATATCGTCACAATTAAAAATCTCCCAGTTTGTACACTCAAAACACCCTTGCAGGAACATTATGCTGTCATTAACCCATGTCTTCAATATTTTTGTCTGAGGCTTCTCTCTCTCAAATACTCTCTGGTATACAGGGCGTAGGTAAACCACTTTATGGTCAGATGCCCCTAGTGGCGGGAGCAGGGATGAACGGTAGGCGTTTTTGACAGTTCCATAGCACAAGTCTAGAAATGCGTTTTTTCTAGAGGGACAGTCCACGTACTGATAGTATGTGCGTAAGCACTTTTTCAGTGGGCAATTATTAAAATCTCCAAGTATAAACTTCGGGGCGTCAGGGGAAAGTGCATCAAGTTTCTGGGTGAGATTAAAAATGGCATCTAAGGCCCTGTCAGCGTTGGCTTTGGGGTGAATGTATGCAACTGTGTAAAAAATCTGGGGAAACTCTCGTGGAAGATATGGAGGTCGCAGAGAGACACAGAGCAGTTCAATGTCGGGAGTGCACAGGCTCTCTCTCACCACCACAGTCTTACACCACTCGTCCCGAATGAGTAGACAGACACCGCCCCCGCGGATCTTCCCAGTAGTTGAAGGGTCCCGGTCAGTCCGGAGCACGGAAAAACCGCGGGGTCCCACCTCGCTGTCAGAGACGTTGCTGTCCAGCCACGTCTCTGTGATGGCCAGGATGCAGGCGCTCCGGTACTCGTTCAGGTAGCGGGTATTCGCTGTCAGCTCCTCCGTTTTTGCTCTCAGGGACTGGGCGTTGATCAGCAGGGTGATAGGAAGAGGGAGTTTGTTTCTCAGTCTTCTGAGTTTCTGCCGAATGCCTCCCTTAGATCCCCGTTTGTGTCTCGTCCGGATAGTCCATTTCTTTGGATTTCTTCTGAGGTAGTTTGGTAAGGAATCTATAATTAGTTTGTGATCTGAAGACGTATGATCGCGCAGAAGGAGAAGGAATTCCCTGCTATATTGTGTTACACCTGCCGCGCCGGTAACATGGCCATGGAAGTGGCCACGGGTGAGGCAAGTGTTTAGAAACACTATTAGCAGTCCAATCACACACCAATAAGCGAAGTCCATTGTAGCTTTAGTGTGAACAACATGCAATGTAAAACACATCCATCCAAACAATGACTGACGAGTAAATAACTAAACAAACAGAACGAACGGTGCCAGACGCGAGAGACAGCAGGGCAGCCACAGTGCAGCGCCCCCAACCGCCCCAGGTTACAGGCTGAAGGTTTGCTTTGGTGTCCGAGGGCTCTCAGCAGGATGGATGGACCGGAGGTGTCCCATCATGGAGGATGTGTTGGCATGAAAGGCCAGTTCTTGTGGGCAAATCAAACACCGCAACTTCAGCAGACAGAAAAGAAAGAGATAAGCCATCACTTTTTAAAATGTGTGGAATAATGGCCGTAAGCGCTTTGTTTGGGATATGCGCTAAATAAACAAGTCCAAAATGAATGTATTGTCCTACATACCTTAGATTCTTAAATGTGCTGCCCCCTTATTTTAAGAAGAGAAGTATATTAGCATGCATACCCATAATAATAATAAAGCTTATATTTACAGTTGTAAAACAAAAACAAGCAAACATCTTGCATCACACAACAGTATATTGTACAATAGTATCAGCTTACTAGGAGAAACCAAGGTGAAGTGATCCCAAGCCACAGAACGTTTCCTGCCAGAAGCCATGGAAAAGAGCAATGAATTGAGTTCAATTGTGACAGTTTGGGATTCATTTTACTTTTGTAGAGAACAGCGCCCCCAAGTGTTCAAACGATGAGAGACCTCTGAACCGTGGTTCCACCGAACAATGCGTTCTGCGCTTCTGACGTCATCAATCACCTGATCAGCGCCATCTGGTGTGAGAGCGAGAGAGAGAGAGAGAGAGAGAGAGAGAGAGAGAAAAAGGAAAAGAGAAAAAAGTGAAAAAAATAAGAGAGATAAAAAAGAAAAAAAGGGGAAAAAAGAGAAAAAAATTAGAAGAAAAAGAGGAAAAATAAAAATGAGAGAAAAAAAGAGAAAAAAGAAAGAGGAAAAAAGAAAAAAAATTAAAAAGAAAAAGAAAGAGAAAAAGAGAAAAAGAGAAAAAACAGAGAAAGAAAAAAAGAAAGAAAAAAAGAGAGGAGAGAGAAAAAGAGGGAGAAAGAGAGAAAAAAAAGAGAGAAAAATAAACAAAAAAAAAACAAGCACCGACAATGGATTCTGCCCAAAGATGCACCTCTGGGAACAACAGCTGGAACGGGCCAACCTGGACATGTTCCCCCTCTGAAATGACTGAAATGAAGTGTTGCAGCACTTTGGGGGACAATAGATAACAGGTGAGCACCTGAAAAAGCCTCGACTGGGTAACGGATCCTAACAACTCAGCTGGGAGGAGCTAACTGAACTAAGACGAGACCGAGGTCTAAAGCTACAGGACGCTTTGCTCATCACCTTTGGACAGTTTTTGGTTGACTGTTGTAGAGGAACTGCTCCCATCGTCCAAATATATCTAAGAGAGCAAGAAGTGTCCAACAACCGTCTCACGGCTCTAAACAGAGCTGCTGTCCTGTTGGCTCTCAGTGTAAACCGTGATGCCATCATTCACAACACGAATAGAATCCGTAACGTGATGGAGGGCTTTGAGTTCTCCCAGGAACCTGAGAGCTTTGTTGTCGGTGTTACCTTCCTAGTAGGGTCTCCCCTGGCACCTTGTCTCAGGGGTGGGGTCAGGCTTGGATCGACACAAAGACCTTGATGGAGCAGCACCAGATTGTGAACGCTCACCTGCCAGGAAAGGGAAACTGGGACACACCCAAGGGGTCAGGCCTAGAGAAGGAGCTCACCTCCCAGGAAAGGGAAACTGGGACACACCCGAGGGGTCAGGCCTAGAGAAGGAGCTCACCTCCCAGGAAAGGGAAACTGGGACACACCCGAGAGGTCAGGCCTAGAGAAGGAGCTCACCTCCCAGGAAAGGGAAACTGGGACACACCCGAGAGGTCAGGCCTAGAGAAGGAGCTCACCTCCCAGGAAAGGGAAACTGGAACACACCCGAGGGGTCAGGCCTAGAGAAGGAGCTCACCTCCCAGGAAAGGGAAACAGGTGAGCACCTGAAAAAGCCTCGACTGGGTAACGGATCCTAACAGCTCAGCTGGGAGGAGCTAACTGAACTAAGACGAGACCGAGGTCTAAAGCTACAGGACGCTTTGCTCATCACCTTTGGACAGTTTTTGGTTGACTGTTGTAGAGGAACTGCTCCCATCGTCCAAATATATCTAAGAGAGCAAGAAGTGTCCAACAACCGTCTCACGGCTCTAAACAACAGAGCTGCTGTCCCGTTGGCTCTCAGTGTAAACCGTGATGCCATCATTCACAACACGAATAGAATCCGTAACGTGATGGAGGGCTTTGAGTTCTCCCAGGAACCTGAGAGCTTTGTTGTCGGTGTTACCTTCCTAGTAGGGTCTCCCCTGACACCTTGCCTCAGGGGTGGGGTCAGGCTTGGATTGACACAAAGACCTTGATGGAGCAGCACCAGATTGTAAACGCTCACCTGCCAGGAAAGGGAAACTGGGACACACCCGAGGGGTCAGGCCTAGAGAAGGAGCTCACCTCCCAGGAAAGGGAAACTGGGACACACCCGAGAGGTCAGGCCTAGAGAAGGAGCTCACCTCCCAGGAAAGGGAAACTGGGACACACCCGAGAGGTCAGGCCTAGAGAAGGAGCTCACCTCCCAGGAAAGGGAAACTGGAACACACCCGAGGGGTCAGGCCTAGAGAAGGAGCTCACCTCCCAGGAAAGGGAAACTGGGACACACCCGAGGGGTCAGGCCTAGAGAAGGAGCTCACCTCCCAGGAAAGGGAAACTGGGACACACCCGACGGGTCAGGCCCAGAGAAGGAGCTCACCTCCCAGGAAAGGGAAACTGGAACACACCCGAGGGGTCAGGCCTAGAGAAGGAGCTCACCTCCCAGGAAAGGGAAACTGGGACACACCCGAGGGGTCAGGCCCAGAGAAGGAGCTCACCTCCCAGGGAAACTGGGACACACCCGAGGGGTCAGGCCTAGAGAAGGAGCTCACCTCCCAGGAAAGGGAAACTGGGACACACCCGAGGGGTCAGGCCTAGAGAAGGAGCTCACCTCCCAGGAAAGGGAAACTGGGACACACCCGAGGGGTCAGGCCTAGAGAAGGAGCTCACCTTAGAGATAGGAGGAGCAGCTCCTGGGAGGTGGCCCCGGAGCAGAACCAGTCCAGTTACTGTCCTCTTGTTCATTGACAGGAATCTCAATTAATCCGTCTTTATTAAAATGTGCACTCTTTCCACCTTAAAGCCTTTCACTCTTTGCTTTGGCCTCTAAAACCTGGAGACATTTAAACTCTTTGAGCAGCTCTCACAGGACTTGAACATATGATCTCCGAGTCCCAAAGCAGTTTATTGCCCCTCTGAGCGATGCCTCCGCTGCTTTGTGCTGCTTTCTTGGCACTTTTTACCTGAGACTGATGAGCACAGACACTATCTTTTAGTCTTCCAACATGTTTCCTGTGAGACAGCTTTGCTCATCAACTGTCTCTGCTTTGTTCAGCTGCTCGGTGTTCTGTCTCATGCTCTGTATCCCAATAAAGTCTCAGACTCGTTGGTTTCAAACTTTGAACACTGAGAAAGATTGAGTGGAACCTGGAAAAGGCTTGAACTCAGTCCCTATGAAAAGAAAATGAAAAGAGAAAGTTTAGGATTCAACCTTTCAGTGTGTAGTTGGTGCATGTAGTTGTCTTATCCACCAGTGACCTCACATTTCCCCTGATGATCGAGGGAAGAAATGCTTTAAACTTCCTCCTCCTTTTCCTCCAGTTTCTTCCTGCTCTGCATCCTAGACGTCTCCTCTTCAGCTCATCCAGATTTCGGGTATTTTTCCAGCCATTTTTGGGCTTTTGTGAAGCTCAGTTAGCTGCACCAACAGGTGAACAACTTTCCCATTGCTACGGTTACGCATCATAACAGCTGTGAAAACCTACCAGAGTGACCAGCAGAGGTCCTTCCAGCAGCATCCACACCAGCTCAGAAACATGTTTCAGAAGTCTCTGTTTTCACACAGAAAATCTGAAGAAGATGCAAAGAATTCTGGGATAATGGTGCTGACCTGGTTCGGTTCCACCTGAACCCAAAACATTTAATCCGGAGTCAAAAGCTTCCATCCAATACGTATCATCAATCTACATTTATAAATAACTAAAGCTGAGACATGAGTTTATCATTTTATTTTTTGAACTAGAATTATATTACGGTGGAATTCTGCAGTTAAAGAAAGAGGAAAACCTCCATTTAACCAGGAGTTACAGCAGATTAAATCTATAAGTTAGTGTGAATATAAACACATACGGTGAAAAACACTAACTTCATGGTGGCACTGGAGGACACTCAGGTATTCTGCAGAAGCACAGGAGTTCATCCCCTTCAGATAATGAATATCTGACGCTGATTCCTGCTTTTAAAAGAATCAATGAGAAATCCCCAGTGAGACGACGCTGCCACCAGAAGGTCAGATTGGAACATTACACTATTGTTTGGATCCAGCACTGTGTTCTTCAACAACCTTCAGTTTTACAGATCATTACGGAGGTGAAAAAAGTGAACACAAACTCCTGAAAAACACTGAAGCACAGAAGCAGCGCTCAGTGTGCTTTGGGAGCAGGAACCCCAGAAAGACTTCTGGGGACTGAGGGGATTTTCCTCATTTTTACGTCCCTTCATTCATTTGCCTTTTTCAAGCACTTGTTATTACTTATTTGAGTTGGCTGATGTGACAATTCTTCATGCTGCTTTCTGCTTTTGATTAGTTTCAGGTGTAGTCTGAGTAAGAGGAGAGAATAATGCAAAACAAGAAACTGCAGCACTGATCTGACACGGCTGGATCTCAGCAGGAAACACTCCCTGAGAACCAGATCTAACGTGTGACTTCCACTGCGAGTCAGCTCAGTTACAAACTGGGTTTAACTTCTGAGGTTGGTCTCTGACTGAGGGACTGTCTCTGTCACGCTAACAGCCCCTCCGGCTGGCTCGCCATGTTTCGCCACATATACACAACATGACGGGGTTCATTCGGGGGAGGTGACTTCACTGATGACCATCTGCATTCAGGAAGACCGTCCTGCGTAACATTCAGTGGCTACAGCGACTGTCTTGCATTTCTGGAGGCTACTTCCTGTTCAGCCAGGACCATAGCTTAAGTCATGAGCATCATACAGCTGTCTGGGAAGTACAGGGAACAACTCCAAACCTTTTTCAGACTGCGTTAAAGATTTCTGGGTCTTTGGGGAAGATGATAAGGGTCAACTTTCCCTCGTAACCAAACACACATTTTCTTTAAAAATATCTGTGTAGCAAGAACATGAAAAGCATGAGAAAAGTTAACATCTGACCTTTAATGAAATGCAGAACAATGAAATACAGACGAGTGTAAAGCTCGACTTCACATCAAACTGAAATGATATATTGCTTCTTCAGATGTTTACAGAAATACCCACAGCTGGTGCAAAGCTACTTTGTGGATCTTAGCTTTAAACAAAACAAATATGTTCAGTATAACAGAATAAACATGTTTCTACTTTCAAACAGACTGCATTTTGTTCTGTCCATCAACTCACAATTGATGCCATGTTTGTCTTGAACGTCGGGAAATCCGTCCCCAGTTAAAGCAATCCCAACAAATTATAAAGCACTTTCAATGGTTCTTCAAACATGTGCTCCCCACAGAACATTCAGAACTAAAGTCCTGACAAGAGAAGGTGGTAATCCACAAAGAAGATTTTTAATCTGAACAAAGGCAAGGCTTCTGATTGGTAGTTCCAGTTGCTGCTCCCAGGTGAATGTTTGCTTATCTGCCGTAAAAATTGTTGTTGATTTCAGCCAATCATTTCTCTGCAGTGTGACTACGTTGGTGTCTCTTTAGACTATCTAATCGAGTGAAAGCTGCCCCACACTGACCACAGATGAAAGGTTTCTCTGCAGTGTGAATAAGTTGGTGTGTCTTTAGATTGCCTAATGTAGTGAAAGCTGCCCCACACTGACCACAGCTGTATGGCTTCTCTCCTGTGTGAATGCGTTGGTGTCTCTTTAGATCAACTAATTGAGTGAAAGCTGCCCCACACTGACCACAGCTGTATGGCTTCTCTCCTGTGTGTATACGTTGGTGTCTCTTTAGACTACCTAATGTAGTGAAAGCTGCCCCACACTGACCACAGCTGTATGGCTTCTCTCCTGTGTGAATGCGTTGGTGTCTCTTTAGATAAACTAATTGAGTGAAAGCTGCCCCACACTGACCACAGCTGTATGGCTTCTCTCCTGTGTGAATACGTTGGTGTGTCTTTAGACCACCTAATGTAGTGAAAGCTGCCCCACACTGACCACAGCTGTATGGCTTCTCTCCAGTATGAATTATCTGATGATACCTCAGATTTGATCGTTTGATAACTTTCCCACAGTCCTTACAGCAGTGCCATCTGGATCTCTCTTGGGCTCTACGTTTCTGCAATGACAGAGGGGAAGAAGACTTAGATCCTTTTGAAGTTCACAAAAAAGATTTTGTCTAAGCTAACCTACGCTAACCAACATATTCCATCTAGAGAGGGACAGACCGAGCCACACAGGTCTCGATATCTCAGATCAAACGTGAACGCTGAGGGTGCGTTTATAAGTGCCCTCAGCTATCAGCACTGTGCTGTGATGTGTTCTACACACGTTCAGCTTTTTAAGCAGTAAACTCTTGCATGTTGCTCTTTTACTAATTCTTTTTGTCATGATGAAACTCTGAAAAGGAACTTGAGCTACAATATTTCAGATAGATAGATAGATAGATAATAACGTCTCATAACGTCCACGCCTTGTAGCGGTGTGAGGGCTTGCGTGTCTCAATGACCCCAAGAGCTATGCCAGCGGGAGTGCCTCAATGCTTAGCACCCCCGGCAGGGTCACCCATGCTGGACAGGTCAAAGGGTAGAGGCCAGACAAAATGTGGACCACCTCACCCCGAAGGTAAAAAGGGTTAGCGTAGGGCCAACTACCTTATCTAGAAAAATACAGTTTCAGAAGCACCGATGATAAGAATCCAAGAAACACAAGTCATGGGAAAGGAAGGGCCTCCAAACAGGAGGCTGATGACGCAGGGCAGTGAAAGCCGAAAGGAAGCTGCAAGGCCGACTCCCCTTCTGAAACCCAAGACAACCATAAAGATAGGTACATGGAATGTTAGAACAATGTACGAAACTGGGAGATCAGCACAAGTAGCAAAGGAAATGAGGTAGTATAAAGTCTCTCTACTAGGGCTGAGTGAAACAAGATGGCTACAGGCAGGAAAGATTAGGCTAGCAACAGGAGAGATGCTACTGTATTCTGGTCACATAGATGTAACCCCCTAGGTTATATATCACCTCCTTTTATTTATTTTTTTACTCACCTTATATATTTATTTGAATACAATGCATTGTAGGCCTTTTCCATTGTATTACACTTACCTTTGATGCTTTGCGCCTTGCCAAAGTCTTAGACATACACGTGTATTTTTTGTTGACTTTAAAACACGCAGTAAATGTTGTGTTTGCTACTTTCCTACTATTTACTACTGCCAGTAAATGCATCACTTTCCCCTGTTCTACCTTATTGGTCAGTCAAGGGCAATATCAAGTTTGCGCAATTGTGATGGCTGGGGGGTGGGAACGGTAACGGAGGTGTATGAGTCAGCTGTACGGGCGGCGTGAGTCAGCAGGTGGCGGCTCTCGAAGAAGCTGGATTTTATGCTGTTGTGGATTATCGGATGTTTTACCAACTATCGGGAGCTACAAACATTTCGGACATGTGGCCTGGATTTTGGAGATTGTGGAGTACAGAACCAGACCAAGCCCGTGATCCAGAGTGGACTGTTGGACCGGAGTTGGAGCAGTTTTGAAGCCGTTCAGTTAAGACTGGTAATCCCTGGTGGGGTGAGTAACGCGTTCCACCTGGTTGTGCTGAGAGCCGCCATCGTTGGGACTGCTATTCTGCGGACGTATGCTAAATAAGAGCTATCAGGCCTGCAACAATATATGAAGCTACGGGACTGCTTTATTCCTGCAAGAGACTGATTCTGTGACGTTTGATTAATTTATTTTGTTGGCTCTTTTTGGGTTTTGGTAACTTTTTGTTGTTTAAAGTTGTTTTTGTTTTTGATTTGGGATTTATCTGTTTTAGCACTGGTTGTGTCGGGTACCCAATTAACAGGTGTGACAGGAAGCTTCCTTGTGCTATTGTTTATTAATAATATTACTGTGATGAGATTGAACTGTTACATGTTTAAAGTGCATTGCCCTTGGGTTTCTTCTACTGACCAGTACGGATTATTAAACTGGCATGTTATGTCATACTACCATTTTTCCTTTTTTATTTTAGTATAAGGTTAAAAGCTATATTGCACTTTGCTTTCGGTTGTATGGTAAGCGAGCCTAGTCTTGTTAATGCGATCAGTTGCGCACTCTATGCACAACATACACTGTTACCTGTTAAGACACTCATTACTCGTGAGAGCACAGGTGGGCAGCCGTGGCCTAGTGGTTAGGGAGGTGGACTTAAGATCAGAGGGTTGCAAGTTCAAGTCCTGCCATTACCTCTCCCTACACCTCTATTCATGGCTGAAGTGCCCCAGGGCTTGTAACCAATACCCTGTATCTAACTAGATGTAAGCTTTGGATAAAAAGCGTCAGCTAAGTGTAATGTAATGTAATGTGTGCAGAAGTTGTTAGAGTGAAGGTCAGAGAATTTGGGCGTTGTTCATAGGGGAAACGTGAGCAACGGGTTACATAGAAGATGGAGCTCACCACTCAGAAGGAGTCGCCCTGATGCTGGCAAAGGAAGCACAGAGAGCACTCATTGGCTGGGAGCCGGTCAGCTCACACATCATAACGGCCAAGTTTGCTACAAAGAAAAGCAACATCAATCTGAATGTTATACAGTGCTATGCTCCTACTAATGACACGGAGGAGGAGAAGAAGCATGCTTTCTACCAGCGACTTCAAGCTGTGTTGGACAAAAGTAGAAACAAGGACATCACTTTACTTATGGTCAGATAACACAGGCCATGAAGAGGTAATGGGAACACAAGGCTAGGTAAGATGAACGAGAATGGGGAAAGATTTGCAGATCTGTGTTCGCTCAATCAACTAGTGATAGGAGGCAGCATCTTTATGCACAATCGAATCCACAAAGCCACATGGAGATCACCCGACCACGTCACAGAAAACCAGATCGACCACATGTGCATCAACCGGAAGTTCCGACGACTGTGGAGTGATTTAAGGGTGATGAGGGGGGCAGATGTGTCATCAGACCACCACCTTATTGTGACGTCAGCACGGCTGAGGCTGAAGAAACACTCCACAAACACCCATCCACGTAAAAGATTCAATGTAGGCCTTCTCAAGGATAAGGACATCCAGACAGCATTCAAACTCAGCATTTCAAACAGGTTTCAGCCACTGCAGGAACTCTTTAAAGAGGAGGATACAGATATTGAGAACCAGTGGCAACAGGCCACAAAGGGCTGGCTGGAGGTCTTGGGCAAGACGAAACAACATCACAAGGAGTGGATGACCTTCCACACTATGAAGAAGCTAGAAAGGAGGAAACAAAAGAAAGAGGTATTGAACACAAGCCGGACAAGATCAGAGAAGGCAAGGGCACAGGAGGCCTACACAGCAGCAGACAAGGAAGTTAAAAAGAGCATCAAAAAGGACAAAAGAGACCACTTTGAGGACCTAGCCAAGCAGGCAGAGGAAGCTGCAGGGAAGGGAAACCTGAGGGAGCTCTACTTGACGACAAGAAAGCTAGCAGGTAAATTCCAACAAGTAGAGAAACCAGTTAAGGACGAAGAGGGCAACCCACTTACAACAACAGAACAGCAACTTAGAAGATGGGCAGAACACTTTAATGAGCTATTAAACAGACCAGCCCCAGAGGCACCTCCAGATATACCACCTGCAAACACAGAGCTACCTATCAACACGGGAAAACCTACAAAGGTAGAGGTCAAGAAGGCCATCATATCTCTAAAGAACGGGAAGTCAGCAGGACCAGATAAAGTACCAGCAGAGGCCCTCAAGGCGGACATAGTGAGCTCAGTCAACATACTGCACAGCCTTTTCAGTAGGATTTGGGAAGAGGAGCATGTTCCCCTGGAGTGGAGGGAGGGCATACTCGTTAAGGCGGTAGCATGGTTGCCGCGTCTGTCACGGCGGTGTCGCACCGTGACGTCAAAATGACGTTTCAGGCCTGGCGCTTCCCTTGAAAAGACGGCGCAGCGCGTTGTCGTGAACCAGTCGATTTTTGTAACTTGGCGGCGCCGAGCACAACGAACCGGATGGACCGATGTGAGACCAGGCTAAGTGGGGAGGTGCATTTGTAAAGCAGCTGTACGAAACTGCAGTGAAACAGCACAGGGAGCACGTAAACTCCCCAAACTGGTGCACAGAGATTGGCAGAACTTTGGGGAAAGAGAGAGAGTTCTGTAAGAATGTGTGGAAGCAGCTACGGGACAGATACGTGAAGGCAAAGAAGAGGGCAGAGACTCTGTTGATGCCGGGGGCTTCAAACCTTCACCTCTTTTAATTGAATTAAAAAATTAAAATGATCCGAAAACTGCAGCAGTATCATTAATTACAGTATTCCTGCTCTTGACAGCGGCATTGTTTTCTTCTCCACTTTCGTGGTTGTAGAGTAGAGGTAACCTTCACGTAGCAGCGCCACCTCTGTGACGGAGAAAATTGCAACTACTGGCGCGCAACAACTTGCGCCACTATATAGGGTCCTATGGCGGGCACGAACTCGTGACGTCATCAACACCGCTCGCGCGAGCAGACGCAGCAACCATGCTAGAGCCTTAAAACTACCGAAGAAGGGGGATCTTGGTAAGTGTAACAACTATAGGGATTATGCTACTGTCAACAGCAGGGAAAGTGTTCAACAGAATTGTCCTGGAGAGAATGAGGGATGTAGTGGATGTCAAGCTGCGAGATGAACAGGCAGGTTTCCGGAAGAACAGGTCCTGTGCTGACCAGTTTGCCGTCCTACGCATCATAATAGAACAGTCACTGAATTGAACTCTCCTCTCTACATCAATTTCATAGACTACGAGAAGGCCTTTGATAGCATAGATAGAGACACCTTGTGGAAGTTGTTGCGGCACTACGGGATACCAGAGAAGTTTGTATCTCTAATCCGGAACACATATAAGGACATGAAATGCAGAGTAGCCCATGCAGGACAGCTAACAGAGAGCTTTAATGTGAAGACAGGAGTACGTCAGGGATGTTTACTGTCGCCATTTCTTTTCATACTGGTTATTGACTGGATTATGAGGACTACTACTAGAGGAGGGAGAAATGGGATCCAGTGGACACTTTGGATACAGCTGGAGGATTTAGATTTTGCCAACGACCTGGCACTCCTCTCACACAACCACAAACAAATGCAAGATAAAACAGCCCATCTGGACAGAACATCAATCAGTACAGGACTCAAGATCAGCAAAAAGAAGACTGAACTCATGAAGATTAACATTACAAACAGCACACCAGTCACAATTGGAGGGGAAGAGGTGAAGGAGACAGAGTCCTTTGTGTACTTGGGAAGTGTGGTTGACCGGCAGGGGGGCACGGATAGGGATGTAACAGCCAGGATAGGGAAAGCAAGAGCAGCCTTCATCATGCTTAGGAACGTCTGGGCCTCCAGAGTGATTCGCATAGCACCAAACTCCGGATCTTCAACTCCAACGTCAAGTCAGTATTGCTCTACGGATCCGAGACATGGAGAACCACAAAAACAACACAACACAGGATACAAACATTTATAAACACTTGTCTGAGAAGGATCTTTAAGATTAAGTGGTCAGACAAGATCAGCAACCTGGAGCTGTGGGATAGAGCAGGACAAAACCCGGTGGGAAGCCAGATCCTCAAGAGGAAATGGTCTTGGATAGGGCACACCCTTAGGAAGACACCATCCAGCATCACAAACCAGGCACTAACCTGGAATCCACAGGGTAAACGAAAGAGAGGAAGGCCAAAAAACAGCTGGCAAGACCTAAGGATGAAGGCCCAGAGATGAGTGCAGTGGAAGAGAGAAAGAGAGAGAGAGAGAGAGAGAGAGAGAGAGAGAGAGAGAGAGAGAGAGTAAGAGAGAGAGAGGCTGGTTTAAAGGAATAAAAGTAACAGTGGTGGTAATACATGACATTCTTTACACTAAGCCTCTGTTCCAGCTTACAACTCAGAGGTCTGCAGCCATTTATCTCAACAGCCATCAGGGAAACACAGTCCGTTCTAACTCAACCTTTGTTTCTCTTTGTTAAAACACAGCAGAGAATGTATTTTTTAAAGAAACTGCTTGCTTTTAATGTAGACAACCGGATGCTTCATATGTTTTATTCTGCTTTTATTAAAAGTGTTTTAACATTTTGTATTATTTGTTGGTTTGGCAATGCCACTGAGGCACACAAAAAGGTGGTCAGGAGGACAGTCACTACGGCTAGCAAACTACCTGGTGTCACTCTGCCAAGTATGGAGAGTATTTATAGGGAGAGGCTTGTTAAAAAGGCTGACAACATCATCGCTCAATATAAGCATCCATTGTCCTCCTCTTTTAAACTCCTGCCCTCTGGACGTCGTTTTTGTCTCCCCCTCCTGTCCAAAAACAGGTCAAAGTTCTCTTTTATTCCCCAAGCGATAAAGGCACTAAATGAGGTCAGTAGTTTATCCAGCCACCCAATGTAATGTGTACTAGTAGCTGTTTTGGTTTTGTGTTCTATGTTCAATGTTTGTGTGTTTTTTGATATGCCTGATCGTGTCTCATGTCTGGTGCCAGCGAGTGTAATGCAAGTACAATTGCCCCACGGGGACAAATAAAGCTCTAACTAACTAAAACAACTCTACAAACCTGTCATCTAACCATTAAAGACCCAGAATATTACCACCAGGTTCAATTCACGTAACCCAGAGTAACCCAGAGACTTTAAACACAAAATGAAGATTGGCTCCTGAACCTCTCAAATCTGCAGACTGAGAGCCAGAAAAAGTCCCACCACAACAATCTGCCCGCTGATTTTCTTCCAGCAGATCATTCAGCCTGCAGCACATGTTGAGTCTGAGCACATCTGGATCTGCAGCTCAGAGAGAGGAGATGAAACCAGGAAACACGTTGCTGTTTTTAACCTGGAAAAACACAAACTGAGCAAATGGAACATTTATTAACCCCTTAACGTTTTTATGTCCCGCCGGCGGGACGTTGCACACTTCAGCGCAAATCCGGGGTTTTCCTCAGCCCGCCTTTATATGTACCTACATATGTTATATACCGTTGGAAAGCTAAGGGTCTTGTGATTCCAATGATGTATCCAGGATACAATCAGAAGTGTGGACGCAGTTAACACTTATGTAAAACCAGTCGCAACAAAAAAAAAGTGTCAAAGTCACCTATAAAGCCTCACAGTATTCTAAGAAAAGAAACAATTCCAATAAAAACGGTCCTGTCACGTTGGCAAGGATCCAATTAATGTTCTCCAGTAAAATAGTTGGTCTATAACAAGTATTTTGCCCACAAAGACACAAAGTCTGCGGAGGCTAACTTTCAGAATTTCTGTCAGAAGCATATTTTTTAGCCTACAGGGCAGTGGAAGGAAATGGTAAGGTTTGCTTACCTATTGTTCCTGTTGTGGTTAGAAGAAAGGCTAGCAGCATCAGTTCTGTCACGTACGCATTACTCAATCCAGGAGCCAACACCAGTTTAGTGTCGGAAGAACTCACCAAGACACTCAAGGTTAAGGGCAAGCCTGCCAGGTTAGACCTTTATACAGTAGGACGCAGTCGAGAAGGAATATTTACTGGAAGTGTGGAGCTTGAGATAGACTCACTGCACGATGGCAGCATGTACACGCTTAATGGTGCGAGAACACTAAATTAGTTAAACATAGGACTTATCCGTCTAGCTACACCTGATGAGACGGCCAGATGGGATCACTTAGCGGACATTCCTATTCCCAGTGTCAACTCCAAAGATGTGCACCTTGTTATTGGACAAGATGCACCACGTCTTCTCAGAGCTGAAGAATATCCTGTAGGAGGAGATAATGACCCATATGCTACCAGAACGGTGCTTGGCTGGGCCATAAATGGACCAATTGATTGCAAGGAAAGAAGGAAGGCCAGGGCCTACTTCCTCAAGCCCGATCATAGCCTGCAAACTCAGGTGGAAAGGTTTTGGAAACTTGATGACCCCACACACAAGAACAATCTATCAATCAATGACCACAAAGTCATTAAACTGTGGGAAAATTCATTCTCCAAAGAAGGCTCACACTATAGCTTAGACATACCTTTCAAAAAGGAAACCGTGACATTACCAAACAACATCAACTTAGCAACACAGACTACGATTACTGGAACGCAGACTAAGAAAGAACGCAGACCTGAAAGAGAAGTATGTGGAGGCGATGAAGTCGACCATCGACAAAGGTTATGCAGAAGAGGTCTCAGCTTCGTCACTTGACCGCAGCGATAGCAAGATCTGGTACCTCCCACATCACCCAGTGACTCATCCCCGCAAGCCTGGAAAGGTGCGTGCCGTCTTTGATTGTGCAGCTAAGCAACGTTCCCTCTGAGCTGCTCGCACATTCTCAGTGCACAAGAACATCTATGCAGCGCATAAAATAAAATACTAGATATACTAGACCTAATCTAATCTAATTAATTAGACCAATACTGTGTTTTTCTGTACCATTTTTCAATATAACGCAGTGAGCGACAGGTGTTCAGCCAATGATACGGCTCACTTACGCTATGCAGCCAATCAGAGCATTGATGGTGCTTGCATATGTGCCCTGCCCATACGCGCCGTGCAGGTTAGCTAGCTAACAGTGAGACGCAACCCCTTATCATGGCGAAACGAACGGGCAGCACCAGCGACACATCCACTCACCGAGCCAAAGTAAAGAAGAAATGCGGTTCTTTTAGGATGGAAAGGCTGTCTGAGTGCAAACAGAAGAACAAGCGCTGAAACTGGGTCAGATTTTTTCTTTTTTGAGTGAGAAAGGTCTACTCTGCAAAACAAGGCTGCAAGCATGACTCTCACATATAACAGATAACATACTACACATCTCATGAACAACAAGATTTTTGTCTTTTTCATTTTAAGTGGGCCAAATCGCTCAACCAGAGGATGAGCCGGCTCTGTTCCTGGTGGAGGGGTTCAGCTCCGGGTTCAGCTCCGGGTTCAGCTCCGGGTTCAGCTCCGGGTTCAGCTCCGGGTTCTGCTCCGGGTTCTGCTCCGGGTTCTGCTCCGGGTTCTGCTCCTGCTTCAGCTCCTGCTTCAGCTCCTGCTTCAGCTCTGGGTTCTGCTCCGGGCTCAGCTCCGGGCTCAGCTCCGGGTTCAGCTCCGGGTTCAGCTCCTGCTTCAGCTCCTGCTTCAGCTCCTGCTTCAGCTCCGGGTTCAGCTCCGGGTTCAGCTCCGGGTTCAGCTCCGGGTTCTGCTCCGGGTTCAGCTCCGGGTTCAGCTCCTGCTTCAGCTCCTGCTTCAGCACCGGGTTCAGCTCCGGGTTCAGCTCCTGCTTCAGCTCCTGCTTCAGCTCCGGGTTCAGCTCCGGGTTCAGCTCCGGGTTCAGCTCCGGGTTCTGCTCCGGGTTCTGCTCCGGGTTCTGCTCCGGGTTCAGCTCCGGGTTCAGCTCCGGGTTCAGCTCCGGGTTCAGTTCCTGGTTCTGCTCCTGCTCCTGGTTCTGCTCCTGGTTCTGCTCCTGGTTCTGCTCCTGGTTCTGCTCCATTCTGGTCTGCACAGTTTTTAACCATCCAGTCACATTCCATTAAACTCATTACTGTGCTTTTTATTTAAATCCCTGTGAACTTTAAAATGCTTCTTTAAAGACCCACTAAGGTCACAGTTCAAAATATTTGTAGCTTTTTGATCAAATTCAGAGAAAAATGTAATAATAACTCTGTAGACCGACAGCCACTGTGTGCAATATCCCATAAATCTCATCTGAGTCAGTGGAACACCATCAACTTAAATCATTTTACTACATTAAGACAATGATCCCGTTTGAGGAAAGGGTCCCAATATCATCCCAAATAAGGCCCCACCGATATATCGGGGCGATATTTAGCATTTTGGGGATATCGGCATCGGCCATACTTTCCATAAATTTCCACCGATAAGTTTATATCCGCAAGTTGGGGCCGCGGTGGTGGCCGTACTACTTGAAGCAGAGAGAACAAACTCCCTTCAAGGTAAGTATATACGAAGCCTTATCCCCTGCAATAAGTCACAAACACACCAACGTTGCAAAAGCACGGCACCACAACGTCTTTATTAGTGTATACAACTAGTGAAAATGGTCCATTTGATCTGTGTAACGACGCAAACCTTTAGCTCACGTAAGGATAGCCAGAATGACGGCGAATACTCCTCACTGAAACGGCTGTCCATAAAGCAGTCTCAGCATAGTGTACGGTCATTTTTAAACCCCCACATGGAAACGTGAACGTGTCTGTAGTTCTACACGAAAGGTGGACTGAAAGCCATGGTCAATGAAGACCAAATAAAACGTGTTTGTGTTTGTTCCTGAGACTAACCATTTGTTAGCGCAAGCCTGCTAGCTACTTGGTAGCCTGCCGGTGTGAGAGCCTATCTTGTTCCGTAACAACTGGTTACCCAGCACGTCAGAACCAGCGGTGATTGGTCGTAATGTCCCTCTTACTTAACTTTAATAGAATTAAGTTTTGGCCAGTCGCTGCATTTCAAACATCTGGAGTAACATCTTGTTACGGGTAGCCAGACAGGCCGTCACACCACCACCAAGTAGCTAGCAGGCTTGTGCTAACAGCCATGGTGTTAGGTGAACAACTTCATGAAGCCGTACGCGACGCGACTCAGATGGTTCATTGTAAAGTTGTACAGGGATGTTTATGTTTATTTTGCTGTTTAAAAATGCTGCAGCTCCCTACACTTGCTTTTCAGTTCTCAGTCAGTTCATTTTCTATTACTTCTTAATATAAAAATAGCATATATTCAAGTATTCTCAAAGCATAGAGTGATTTATTTTTTTATTGATAATTATGTATTTATATTATTATTTTATAAGTTATGTTTGGCTTTATTTTACAAATGCTGCTGGCAGCTCCCTGCACTTTTCATTTTTACAATTAAAAAGACTTAATGGATATGAAAGTTTGTGTCAGGGCATGCTATTCTTAATTTATCGTGAATAATGTTTCTATTTATCGGTTGCACATATCGGTTATCGGCCTCCCATTTCCTGAAAAAACCATATCGGTCGGGCCCTAATCCCAAAGACTGAGGTTCAGATTCTCTCCGTTTCTAAACCTGTTCTCATTTCCAGAACCTTTTTATCATGTGCTCAGTCCTTGTTGGTTCGTGGATAACAGAAAATATTGGATATGTAAAGGAAAGTGAATAATGAAGCTTTCATGAGACACTTCTGAAGAGGACAGTCAGACTGTCTTTTAATGGGCTTCTGAGTGTAAATCTGAGAAATCACACACTGATACTGAGGAGAACTGGATTTCTACTGCTCCTGTGATACTTTCCTGGATCACCCACAAGTCTTTCTAATAATGCTATGACTCCTCTTCACACAACTTAAACTCTTCATGTCATTAAAGGATTTATATTGAGCAGAATTAAGTCCCATTTTAACATCTAATCATGAAATATGGCATATTGTGTACGTTAAACACATCAAATCACATGTTTTGGCTGCACACTTCTATCAAAAAGCCAAATGATGCTCAGATAAGTCTGGAAAGAACCATTCTACATTTGACATTGATCATCAAACTTTTTAAATCACAAAAGATTTCAGCAAAACTACAGAAAGAAGTTAAGAAAACTGCAGCTTTAGTGGGAAATGTGACAGGATGGTCAAAAAGTGCCCCAAAAGGTTAGAATAGAGGAAGAAAAGGGCCCAGAAGTATGTTTCACACACAGCTAAAAGGATAAAGCTCCATTTTATTTGGCCATCTGGCCGGCTTATTGAAATCTATAGCTGAGGTTGTGTTTCTGGGATGGTTTAACGCTGTAACGGTTAGCATTAGCTTTAGCGTTAGCATGCCGGGCTAACAGTGAATAGCAGCCAGGTTATCTGAACTTTTTACTCTCTGCTGCATGTTCTGACTGCCCGTGTCCAGCAGCAGGAATCAAACCAATGACACAGAGCACTTTAAGACATTTCTGCTAACGTCTGACCGCTAAATTCATTCTTTTCTGGACTCACCTGCATGCAGCTTTCTGTTGCTATGCTACCAGATGTTCCGAGATGAGCCGAGATGAGCCGAGATGAGCCGAGGCTTCGCAGTGTGTGTCGGGTAATGGGCCGTTTCTCAATGTGCGTATTTGTCTGTAGTGATGTTTCCAACAGGGTCTTGACTCTGAAGCGCGTGTCCAGTAACTTCGGATGTATTTTGTGAAGCTCGTACTAGGCCGTAAGGTGAACCTCGAAAACTCCTTCAGAACACCAGGCTTGTTCCGCGCTCTCCGAACCAAACACGCTTCAGCTCATAAAAAGATTTGAGTTATGTTGAGGTTTAAAAAAAAGTTTCGCCGCTCAGAACACAGTACTTTTTTAGTTCGCAACGTTTAAAGGAATAACTAGTGCCTGGCAAGGCGTATGTACATATTCGGCAGGCGTAATAACAGTTTGGCTCGCGAGAGGTGCCACGGTTGAGACGTCATCAGAATGGACGAATCGGATAGCTGGTATGTCAGCTGAGCTGGTAAACAGAAACAGCACCGCAGCAGCAGCGCGATCATCCAGCTGTACCGAAGAAGACGAAATTTCGACCGAAAGATTTGTTACATGCACATATCTTCTGTTAAGCATGACGAAACACAGAATTTCACCTGCACAAGGTGGAATGGAAGGAATCAGAAGGAACAAATAAAGAAGCACTTGCTGAGTTCTTATAAGATGCGTGGCCACATGCTGATCTTACAGCAGTGGGAAGAAAGCTCAGCTTTACATAGCGCAGCAACACCAATGTCACTGTGTGACTGTACTGGAAGGTGTGCAGTCTGTTCATGCTGTGGAAGACCTGCAGCGTGACCACGAAGAATGTGACACTGGGGTGTTTTTGCATGCACAACATGCTGCACAGGAACAGAAGACTGTCATTATTAAGAGCCCTGACACTGATGTAGCAGTCATTGCTGTGAGTCTGCAGAAAGATTTGCTATGCAGCTTGTACTTTTTCACAGGGAAGGGCAACAGAACACGCATAATGGACATTACCAAGGTGTCATCAGCTCTCGGAGCCAGTGTGTGTTCAGCCTTGATTGGGATCCATACATTCACTGGGTGTGAAACCACAAGGCAAAAAGAAGACATTTGCTGTGGCAAGCGAGAAAGATGTCTACCTGAAGGCTTTCAGAAATGTGGGGACTGAATTTAACTCGGACCACTCTACATTTGCATTACTTTGCAAATATGTATGCCATTTGTACGATCAGCCAACCGCAGAAAACATCAATGAGGCTAGGTACAAAGCTTTCTGTATGGCATCATCAGCCTTGCCAGAATTATCTATCTCCCCAACAAGTGATGCCCTCCACCAGCACTGCAAAAGGGCAAATTATCAGGCTAAAATAATAAGGTCATGTGTAAAGCAAAAGATTGGACTCATTTGAATCGGTGGTGGAGAGGAGGACACTGAACAAACTGTTATCCATCATGGATAACCCCACCCATCCTCTCCACCAGCTGCTGGTTAGACAGCGGAGCTCCTTTTCCAACAGGCTCATCCAGCTCCACTGTCACAAGGACCGTTTCAGGAAATCCTTCCTACCAGCAGCCATCACCATATACAACACCCCCCCTCTGGCTGGAAGAGAACTTCAACCTCAATAGGCTTGAAGTCTCTCCTAAAAAACAATAACAAAAAACAAAAAAATACTGTAGATTTGTATATAGCAAATGTTTATTCACTATTTCTATTTATTTTATATTATTTTATTTTATATTTATTTTATTATATTGTATTTGCTTGTTTTTTACTACTTTAATTGTTTTCATAATACTGTATGCTGCTGCAACAAAACAATTTCCCAAATTGGGATGAATAAAGTATTAATAAAGTAGACTTGTGCAGGTGTTCCAGCTGTTCAAACACCACAAAGGAAACCGAGGATAAAGAAGATGACAGCTGCCCTGACACTGACAGTGAGGAATAGTGTATGTGTGTGGGTGCGTTTTTTTATTATTTTTTTTTTTTAGCTTTATTCTATTCCATTTGTATCATTCCTTTTATTATGGTTATGTATATAAGTTTATCTCGGTTGGTGTGTATGCCCTACTTGTTTTGATTTTGTTATGTGTTGTATAGTTATTAGTGAATAAATCAGTAAATGAATACCTGAATGGTAAATGGCTAAATTGGCTCAATTCAGAAATACATGAATGAGCATTATCGTTGATAATTATTATTTTATGTTCACTTTAAAATGATATTTTGCGAGATTCCTTTCTGTAGGTTAGTTTTGACAGCATCAGACAGGTTGTCATTTTTCCAGTTTGTTGTCGTAAATCGGCAACGTGATTGGTCCAGCGCAGTCACGTGGTGTCTTGTGACGTCAAAATCGTCATTCAGCCCTGCGGAAAATATCTTCAGAAAACGTCTCGGTTTAAAAAAAGTACAGGATTCTGTGACGCGAAACTTTTTTTATATGTGCAAAATAAGTTGGTCATTTTTATCAGCTAACGGGCATGTAGTTCGGAGAGCACGGAGCGAGCCTAAACGAAAACGGGGTTCACCTTACGGCCTATACCGAGGCGCGTGCCGATGACTATGTGGTGACGTCAGAGGCCTTTCGAACCGGCCGTACCATGTGACCGGTTTAGGAGGGTTTTTTCAGTAAAATGTATTGTTCTATGTAAATGTACAAAAAGCATGGCATACAAAACATTGTACAGATATCTGTAGTGTTGAGCTGACTGTAGAAATATCAACATAATCAACATGTTATTCTGTGTATGATTAAGTTGAAAAATCAAGAAATAATACATTATACATATAAGATAAAACACAATAGACAGAAACTATTTATCAGAAAATCTATACATACATATATATAGATTTTAATATATCTATATCGATATATATATATATGTAGGTAGTGTATGTATATACACACATTTCCAACAGAATTTTTTTTTACTAGTTTTATGTACATTTATGTGCAGGAGTCCACACGCATATAGTCAAAGAGGTTATTGCTGCTCAGCACACAAAGCTGAAAATGAAGCTTCTCTTCAGAGTGAACCAAGGCCAAAATGATTCAACAAAACAAACTAGATCTTAAAGCTTTGGGGCTAGTGGTGCTCACGGTGTGGTACACACTATTTTGTAGGAAATATTTCATTTCTTCCTAAAAGCTCTCCATAGCTGCTGCCGATCACCGAAAGACCGAGAAAAAAAACTCTCCTAGTTACGGTTACTATGGCTACTACAGCCAATCACAATGTACTCCCATTCAAGCCCACAGCCATATACTGTGACGTAATCAGCAGGCGACGGAAGCCGAGCCGATTCGACCAAACAATGCGTTCTGCGCCTCGGAATATCTGGTAGCATAGCAACAGAAAGCTGCATGCAGGTGAGTCCAGAAAAGAATGAATTTAGCGGTCAGACGTTAGCAGAAATGTCTTCAGAGTGCTCTGTGTCATTGGTTTGATTCCTGCTGCTGGACACGGGCAGTCAGAACATGCAGCAGAGAGTAAAAAGTTCAGATAACCTGGCTGCTATTCACAGTTAGCCCGGCATGCTAATGCTAACGCTTGATAGAAGTGTGCAGCCAAAACATGTGATTTGATGTGTTTAACGTACACAATATGCCATATTTCATGATTAGATGTTAAAATGGGACTTAATTCTGCTCAATATAAATCCTTTAATGACATGAAGAGTTTAAGTTGTGTGAAGAGGAGTCATAGCATTATTATAAAGACTTGTGGGTGATCCAGGAAAGTATCACAGGAGCAGTAGAAATCCAGTTCTCCTCAGTATCAGTGTGTGATTTCTCAGATTTACACTCAGAAGCCCATTAAAAGACAGTCTGACTGTCCTCTTCAGAAGTGTCTCATGAAAGCTTCATTATTCACTTTCCTTTACATATCCAATATTTTCTGTTATCCACGAACCAACAAGGACTGAGCACATGATAAAAAGGTTCTGGGAATGAGAACAGGTTTAGAAACGGAGAGAATCTGAACCTCAGTCTTTGGGATGATATTGGGACCCTTTCCTCAAACGGGATCATTGTCTTAATGTAGTAAAATGATTTAAGTTGATGGTGTTCCACTGACTCAGATGAGATTTATGGGATATTGCACACAGTGGCTGTCGGTCTACAGAGTTATTATTACATTTTTTTTCTGAATTTGATCAAAAAGCTACAAATATTTTGAACTGTGACCTTAGTGGGTCTTTAAAGAAGCATTTTAAGTTTAAGGTTTAAAGTTCCTTGAACCCAGTCCTTTTTTCCTGTCATGTACTAATAACACATACATGCATAGTTTTTAAACAAACAGCAACCAACAAGCATCCAGATGCTGATACTGTGCAAGGTGTGGCGTCAGAGGAGTAGCCTTCCAGCGCATCCCACGTCCTGCACAACCAAAATATTACAATTACCATTCATTTCCACTAAGTTATGGAAGCAATTTAGGTGTATTGGTGCATCAATAACAATGACCTTGTTTGGTCTCTCCTTGTTTTGTGGTCTGGCCTGGTTCTGGTGTTGACTCTCCCAAGTCATCTTCTGAGCTATCAGCCTCAATCTCTTGAGTTTGGCAGCGTCGTCTGTGTGTGCGGGAGGAACCTGTACCTGACTCTGTCCCTGAACATGAACCTGTCAACAAGTGTTGTACATAAGCTTTCTGTAATTCCAGCTCTTTGGACCTAACTGCATAAAACAACCACATGTGTAGTTGATCTCGGCTAACCGTTATCTACACTACGGAGACGTTTACGTCCTCTGCTGTGGTCAGTGGGTTCAGGAATGGGAGCCTCATCTTCACTACTGTCCCCCTCGTCCTCACTACTGCTTTGCTCCTGTGGTGATGGCTGGTAATTCTCATCCAGGATTGGATCATCATTTTCAAAGTCCAAATCTGAGTTGTCTCCATAAATTAACCCAAGTAGCTCCAATGCTCTTTGCAAAGAAAAACTCTCTGGAAACATAAACATGACAAAATCAAATACATATCAATTATAATCAAATATGAAAGCAGTTATGCACATGTATTTATTATTTAATTGGACAATGTAGGCCTACAGATTTCTAGCTGCACCAAAGTTAGCTGTAAGCTAATTTACATGTTCGCATTTTTACATTTTACCAACATTTTCAACCCAGCTAACTGATGTATTGGTTATACATTCAGTGATTCAATGGTTATTTATTAAATTGGAAAGATGTATAGGTTTTTAGCTGCATCAGTTAGCTTTTTTCTCATTTTACATGTTTGCATGTTCACTATTATATTACATAGTAAACATTAGTTTTGAGGAGCTTCAGTCCATAAATACACATATTTGTACTTCATGTTTAGCAACAAAGAAATTACTTATTTTTAAATGATTTTTTTCAAATTTGAATGGCACGACAAAAGTACAATGCTTTTATCAATGTCTCAATCAGAATAAGTCTTAAAATGTGTTAAAAGTTCTTACCAGGTCGATGTTTGTGCATGGAGCTGCTACCGGCATCTTCCCTTGTGTTTGCCGCCATTTTGGATTTTTACCGTAATGTGTTAGACTCTTCCGACACCACAAGATGGCAGTATAGATACCTATGTAGTATCCAAAACATGCCCTAACTAAGCAGTTTACACAATTGTGGACATAAGAACTAAAAAGTGCTGTCCACGCATGTGGCCGATAGTTCCCAGGAGGGGCGAGACACTACAGGTGAATAGGGTAATGTTTTAAAATAATAGATATCACCATGAAACTTCCTCAGTTGATTACTTATACAAGTATGAAAAAAATGTATTACAAGTTTTAGACATTTGTATGCTTAATTCTGCAAATTAGACATTATCTCATTAAATATGTGCACATTTGCATATATTTCCAGAAGATAGATCTGAACATATGATAAAGCCTGGTGCAAAATTATTTTGTTCATTTATTTAGTTTGTTTACACTCAAAATTAAAAAAAGAATTAGAGGGATTTCGGGATATCTGCTTTGATTTCCTAGGAAATCATATATATATATATATATATATATATATATATATATATATATATATATATATATAAACTTTATTACAGGCTATAGGCCCAATAGGAGGACATACAACATATACTAGTGATGCTCCGATCGATCGGCTGCCGATCATGATCGGACGATAATGCCCAAACATAGCCTGATCGGCGATCGGAAAAATATGCCGGTCAAAAAGCCGATCACGTGACATAATTACTAGCTTTTTTTTTTCTTTTTTTTTTTTTTTTTTTGACGTAAATCACTACCGACCACTTTCTAATGTGGTACGGGACGTGTGTACAGAACCGAACAGGCAAAACCTCTACAGTGCATCTTGACAACATGACCTCTCCTGTCTGGAATTTCTTCAAAGTGTGTCAGAAAGATGTGAAACATACTGCGGTCACGCCATCTGCGCTTCGGAGTGACACGCTCGCGCTAGCTAGCTACATTTGAAAATCGAGTGCCCGTTTACATCGCGTCGTACGGTAAAGCGTATGAGCGGTTTTATGGTGCATTCAAGTGCACCCTGTAAACTCATAAATCTATATCGAAGTTGATTTTTCATTTGTTGGAATACATACACCTGTCATTACTTGGTTGTTTTTTTTACTACATTCTTTTTAATGATTAAAACAAAATGATAGAACAAAATTATTGAAGCATATTCAGAATCAAACTCATTTCTGCATAGTCAGATTTGAAAACTTCATTTAGAACCAAATCAAAATGTTCTCTGCTGACTCCACCAGATTCTTGTTCTACATGTCCCCAGCTACCTCTGTGGTGATTTTCAAGTTATTTCACTGCCTCATTGTTTAATAATCTAATGTTGAAATCATACCCAGTGAATGATGTATATGGGCAGATTAAAATATTAATAGAAAATAAAAAAAACAATTGTTTTCTGCAAACTCCACCAGATTCTTGTTCTAAATGTGCCCAGCTACCTCTGGCGGTTTAATTTCCATAAATGGTGCACTCTCTGCTAGATGAAAGGCATGGAAATGTCCGATTCCTTCCGTGATCGGCAATCGGCAGATCATGATTTTGTTGATCGGTGATCGGTCCAAAAAATGCTGATCGGAGCATCACTAACATATACATAAAAAAATAGGCATTAAAAAAAGAGAGAAGAGAGGGAGAGGGGGGGGAAGACAAGCAATGATGTATGTACAAACATACTATCAGTCATGTCTTAAAAGGCAGCCATACCAATGCTTCTACATATAGGATTGATATCTGACAGAGCTGCATCTGGGGCTTGTTAGAATCCTTATAATACAGTTTTGAGACTTATCGAGACGACACGTGAACTTAAACATTAGGTTCCTTAAGAGAGCCTGTAAAGTACTCAGTCCTGAGTCACAAAATAGTTTACTAGCACTGCAACTCCTAGGCTTTTTCTGCAATATCCTCAGGCAGTCATTATATGCTACTTGGAGTTTACGCAGGGTCTCTTTTTTTGTAGCTATAGTGTAATGTAATGTAATATAAAGCTATATTTTGTAACCCATAATGGGGCTGCATACATAGGAGTACAGTAGGCATGAAACAAGCTTACTTTCACATCATTAGAACAGAAATGAAATTTTCTTACTAACATGTTTGCTTGGACATACAGCATTCGTCTCTGCCTAAACATGTCAGCATCATCTTCCAACTTGTCAGTGATAATGTGCCGAAGATATTTTGTACTGCTTGATACACATAGTGATTGCCCTGACAGGTAAAACGTTGGGAAGAGCACTTTATGATCCTCCTTGGCTCTACATATCAACACAACACTCTTTTTTTGCATTGTACTGTACATCAAACTCAACCCCATACTCAGAGCACACAGTCAGGAGCTGTTGAAACCCAACAGTGCTGGGGGACATAATAGCCAGGTCGTCTGCATACATCAAATGGTTTAAAACAGTGTTCCCTATCAGACATCCTGTCTTACACCTCCCCAATTGTTTGGAGAGGTTGTCCATGTATAGGTTGAAGAGGGCTGGAGATAGAAGTCCCCCTTGTCTAACTCCATTGCCTACACAGAAATGAGTAGATAGACTGTTTCACCATTTCACCTGCATATGTTGATTAGCATACCAGTAAACCAGAATACGTATGATGCTTCCAGGTACACCCCTAAGCATGAGTTTAGTGAAGAGCTTATGGTGATTCACTCTATCAAACGCCTTAGAAGCATCAATAAACACCAGAAATATTGTAGAGCCATGCTTTCTGCTGTGATATTATCATTGCCACTAGATTTGTTATGGGCTAGTTGCTCTATAGCATGGAAAACCTCATTGGGTGTGAAGTGAATCACTTCCTCATTTAGCTTGCCTACACAATAGGGTTCACTTTTGATGCAATTAAACAGAGCTGCATAGTGCTGCCTCCACTGCTCTGCTATAGTCTCAGCACCAGATACCCCATCAATGTGGCATGGTAGTACTGCTTTGGCCCTATTTGTAGATTTTACCTCTTTCCATAACTCGGTTACATTATTATCAAGCAGGTTAGTTGCCATAGAGTGAGCTCTTAAGGCTTGCTCATGTTTCCCTACAAAGCGCACCGCATATTTATATCTGGCATTGGTACGTTTCTTATGCTCCAAGGCTGGTCCATGTTTAGGCCGCCCAGCTATAACCCAGGCCCTATGAGCCCTCTTAGCAGCTTCTTGATGGTCAGCTACATACTTGTTCCAACCAGGCTTGATGTTGTTAACCCTTTTGGGGTGAGTGTGTAGAGGTCGACTGGCCTCCTGTATAGCACTCACTATGCTGTTGTACATTTTACAGAGATCATTACAGTGAGTGACATTATCACAGTTAATATCTGGACATAAAATAGCATTCATTGGCAACTGTACCTCCCGCAGGAGAATATCTGACCTCCCAAAGTAATACAAAACATCTTCTTTGGATAGTTTAGCCCAATTTACTTTAAGCCTGTTGGCGCCATCTTGTGTTGAATGGCTGCAGTCAGGTAGTTTGTCAACATTTATCAACATTGAGACAGGTAAGTGATCAGTGGTGGTGAGCTCATATAAAATTTCAACTTTGTCCAGACTTTCATGGGCATCGGCTGTACTGATGACATGATCCAGCCAGGATGTTGTGTGCCATGCCTCACTGATATAAGTATAACTATCTACAGGGAGTAATTTCATACTGGAAAGAACCAGTTTACTGTCATGACAAAACTGCTTCAAGTGCTGACCAAACAGAGATTTCTCATCAGAAATGTCTCCATTCAAATCACCCATCACAAAGACATTTGCACATGTAAATTCGTTAATATGAGAGTTTAAAAAAGCCAATCTATTCATATATTCATCTTCATTCTTATAGCTGTCGTATGGGGTATAAACATTTAAAATGATAAAAACATTCATATCATGCACAATTCTAATTGCAATACACCAGTCCACCTGTAATCTAATAACACTAATCATTGGGTCATATTTCTTGCGCCACAGAATGGCCACACCTCCAGGTATTCTGCGGCGCAGCACTCGACTGCTCAAATCTGTAGTGGACTCTCCTGCTCCATGGAAGTCACTGTGTACCGAGTTAAGTTTATCCAGGTCCTGTATGGCTAAAAATGTCTCTTGCAAACAAAGGATGTCCGTGGTCTCCAGTAACTGGTCAACAACAGCACGATGTGCTCTGTCCCCAGCAGACTGTCCTAGGCGTAAGCCTCGGGAGTTGTAAGACACCACTCTAATCCCCATCACTGTGGCTTAAAACATGGCATATCAATTCATTGAGACGTGCAACATGTATGACTTATGACGGTGCCTGTGCGCTGTGGCGCACAGGCACCTTCACTTACTCCGTCATTTTCTTTTATTGCATCTTGCAAAGCTCAATTGTTGCTTTCTCTTCTGTGAAAGTTGCGGTGTTACGGGGCATTTTCGGAGATTCAGCGAAAGCTAAACACAGAAGTGTCAGAGTCCACCACGTGATGCGTCTGAGCGAATCACGTTAGCAGAAACGAGCAGCAGCAAATGAGATTCTGTCATTAGCTGTAAGTCCGCCTTTAGACATCCACGATTGGTTACTGATAGAAAGGAAGTGCCGTTATTTGGGTGGCATATCATTGTGCAGGAGACTCAGAGCTTTCCAACGATACCGGTCATGACAGACTTCAGTAAATAGACGAAGCTCGGCATGGCGCGTTGGAATGCGAACTTTTTGGTAAATTCGGGGGAAACGTACTGCCGCGAGTAAACAAAATGTAATAAAATAAACATTTTAATTTATGCTTTCAACATTTTCTTTATAGTAGGTCTAAAGAACACTGAAAATCTGAAAAATCACTGCTTTTGCCTGCCGTGTCACGCCTTAATGGAATGTGACTGGATGGTTAAAAACTGCAGAAAGGTTATCAAGAGAAGAAGAAAAGTGGGTGTGGTTTAACACGCTGCACGCCACAGCTGGATCTTATCATATGTGCTGACAGTTGCAGAGTCCATCAGTCAGACCAGAATGGAGCAGGAGCTGAAGCAGGAGCAGAACCAGGAGCAGAACCAGGAGCTGAAGCAGGAGCTGAAGCAGGAGCTGAAGCAGGAGCAGAACCAGGAGCAGAACCAGGAGCAGAACCAGGAGCAGAACCAGGAGCAGAACCAGGAGCTGAAGCAGGAGCAGAACCCGGAGCTGAAGCAGGAGCTGAAGCAGGAGCAGAACCAGGAGCAGAACCAGGAGCAGAACCAGGAGCAGAACCAGGAGCAGAACCCGGAGCTGAAGCAGGAGCAGAACCAGGAGCAGAACCAGGAGCTGAAGCAGGAGCTGAAGCAGGAGCTGAACCAGGAGCTGAACCAGGAGCAGTACCAGGAGCTGAACCAGGAGCAGAACCAGGGGCAGAACCAGGAGCAGAACCAGGAGCAGAACCAGGAGCAGAACCAGGAGCAGAACCAGGAGCAGAACCAGGAGCAGAACCAGGAGCTGAACCAGGAGCTGAACCAGGAGCAGAACCAGGAGCAGAACCCCTCCACCAGGAAACGAGCCCGCTCATCCTCTGGGTCCACCGGGCCACAGGTCAGTGTGGAGGAGGTTTTTATTTTATTTCTTATTTATTTGGTTAGGACTCTGCACATTAACAACATATCAGCAAAGCATCCATGTAAATATGCCGGAGTTAGCACAGCTGCTAAATTTCATCCGTTGTCCTCAGGCAGGTATCATAAAAACATACAGACAATACACCATGACAAAAAACTAAAGAACAAAGAAACAGAAAATCTTTAGAAAGATTCACATCAAAGTTAAGAGTCCGTACACAAAAGGGAAAAGACGGAGAGGTGACCCATGAGAGCAGCTCTGGCTGTTTGCAACCACTGTTTAAGGCTCTTTTTAAAGGTGGTGGAATTGTCCCAGTTTCTAACACGAGTTGGCAGTGTGTTCCAGCACTGTTCCTCTGATGGACTCCACCATTTGGCCAAACTTAGTCCTGCATCATTGCACATCAGTCTCCTCTAGTGCTCTGGGGTTTACTCTAGAGGATTCTGTCTTTATGAAATCCTGTAATAGTGAAGGGGCTAATCCTTTGGAAACCTTAAAGATGAGACAGACATCCAAAAACAGGCAAGGCAAGGCAAGGCAAACAATTCATACACAATGCAATTCAAAGTGCTTCACAGCTATATAAAATCACAAGAAAGCATTAAAAAGAAATAATAAAAAATAAAAGTAAAAAATAGATAAAAGAGAGAAATAAAAGCATGATTTAAATTGTAAAAGAAAAGAAATAAGAACAACATAAAATCAGGAGTTAAAATGTGATTAAGTTTTGAGCTTTATTCAAACGCAGCTGAAAATAGGTGTGTCTTCAGCCTGGACTTAAACACACTGAGTGTTTCAGCTGATCTGAGGCTTTCTGGGACTTTATTCCAGACATGTGGAGCATAGAAGCTGAATGCAGCTCCTCCATGTCTGGTTCTGACTCTGGGAACTGATAGAAGACCGGATCCAGATGACCTGAGGGGTCTGGAAGGTTCATACTGGGTCAGGAGGTCACTGATGTATTTTGGTCCTAGACCATTCAAAGCTTTATAGACCAGCATCAGAACTTTAAAGTCTATCCTCTGATGGACAGGCAGCCGGTGTAAAGACCTCAGAGCTGGACTGATATGCTCCACTTTTTTGGTCTCAGTGAGGACTCGAGCAGCAGAGTTCTGAATAAGCTGCAGGCGTCTAACTGACTTTTTAGGTAGACCTGTAAAGATGCTGTTACAGTAATCAAGCCTACTAAAGATGAATGCATGGACTAGTTTTTCCAGGTCCTGCTGACACATCAGATCCTTTAACCTTGATATATTCTTAAGGTGATAGTAGGCTGACTTTGTAACTGCCTTAATGTGTTTTTCCAAATTTAGGTCTGAGTCCATGACTACACCCAGATTTCTGGCCTGGTTGGTAGTTTCTAGGTGTATAGATTGAAGTTCTGTGGTGACCTGTAATCGTTTCTCTTTGGCTCCAGAGACAATTACCTCAGTTTTGTTTTTGTTTAGCTGGAGAAAGTTGTGGCACATCCAGTCATTAATCTCCTCAATGCATTTACCAAGAGTCTGTACAGGGCCTCGGTCTCCTGGTGACACTGTAATATATATCTGTGTGTCATCTGCATAGCTATGGTACTTTATTCTGTTGTTTTTTTTATAATCTGTGCCAGTGGGAGCATGTAGATGTTAAACAGAAGAGGTCCCAGGATGGAACCTTGGGGAACTCCACATGTGACTCTTGTGTGCTCAGATGTAAAGTTACCTGTTGACACAAAGTACTTCCTGTTCTCCAAGTATGTTTTGAACCGGTTTAGTACAGTTCCGGAAAGACCCGCCCAGTTCTCCAGTCGTTTCAGTAATATATTGTGGTCAACTGTATCAAATGCAGCACTGAGGTCCAGTAAAACTAAGACTGACATTTTTCCACCGTCTGTATTCAGACATATGTCGTTAAACACTTTGGTCAGAGCAGTCTCAGTGCTGTGGTGCTGTCTAAAACCTAACTGGAAGGTGTCATAGCAGTTATTTTGTTTTAAAAAGTCATTAAGCTGTTGAAAAAACGCTTTTTCAATGATCTTACTTAAAAATGGGTGATTTGAGATAGGCCTGTAGTTGTTCATTTCTGTCTTGTCAAGATTGTCCTTTTTCAGCAGAGGTTTGATTACAGCTGTTTTTAGTGGCTCTGGAAACACACCCGACATTAAAGGGATAGTTCGGGATATTTGACATGGAACTGTATGGCATCACCATAACCAGTGTCGTGCATTCAAACTGACTTACCCCCGACAGTGTCCTGTGAGCCGAGTTTTTGTCCAGTGTTGGTCAAGGCGAAAGTAGTCCGGCTTGTTTGCTGGGGTCAAGAAATCAGCGCGTTTTTCTTCCCAAAACAGTACGTGTGCTAAAGAGTGATTTATTTCATCACAAAAACCGAAGCCGGCAAAAGTCACTCCTCGTTATCACTTGGGCCCTATACTGTCTCATTGTGTATCAGTGCGCACGTCATTCTGACCGCGAGCTGTGCGCACGAGTCTTTCTGTTCTTTGGCAGTGCTCAACACTTACTCTGCAGACAACTGGCCATTGGGTCCAGCTGGTCTGGGACGCCTCTTCCAGTTGATCTTGGGAGCATGGAAAAAAGTTCTCAGACGCCTGCATTCAGGAGTGCAGGGAAGTCACCGTTATTTGTGATGCAGGCAGCAGCTGTCCCGCGGCCGCCGACATCCTCATCTATGGAAAGGTTTTGTATCTGGGGCATAACTAAATCCCACTCGTGGCAGCAGTAACATTCCACCTCTGTCTGCATTACTTCGCACTTCAAACAAGTGCACCAGGATTTGTCGGCCACCCTGGGTATCGCAGCTCCAGCAGTGGCTCCAGCTTCTGTTTCCATCACTTCTCTGTCCACCCTCTCTCTTTCTGCCCGATCTAAGTCCATTTGGCGAACTTCCTCCTCAGTATAAACGGGTTCATAAAGATACCCCCTTGGCTCTGAACGGAAGTCAATATGTTCCTCGTCGCTCTCGTTGTCAGACATCTTCCCGAGCAGTAAACAAAGTGAACTTGTGCGCACAGCTCGCGGTCAGAATGACGTGCGCACTGATACACAATGAGACAGTATAGGGCCCAAGTGATAACGAGGAGTGACTTTTGCCGGCTTCGGTTTTTGTGATGAAATAAATCACTCTTTAGCACACGTACTGTTTTGGGAAGAAAAACGCGCTAATTTCTTGACCCCAGCAAACAAGCCGGACTACTTTCGCCTTGACCAACACTGGACAAAAACTCGGCTCACAGGACACTGTCGGGGGTAAGTCAGTTTGAATGCACGACACTGGTTATGGTGATGCCATACAGATCCATGTCAAATATCCCGAACTATCCCTTTAAAGACAAGTTCACCATCAGTAACAGGTCTGACTCCAAAATCTTTGAGACCCTTTTAAAAAAAGCTGTTGGCAGGATGTGTAACCAGCAAGAGGAGTTCAGCTGACGTAAGATGTCCTCCAGGTCGTAGAAGTCTTCGCTGACTCCATAGTCAGGAAGGGTCTCATGTGTTTGAAATTTGATAAGTTAAATTTAATTGTATTTGACGTTTTTAACGTGTTGCTTAAAATTAAGATTAGTATCAATGTTATATTTCTGGATCTAGCAAATGCATTTGGTTCAGTGCCACATAGCCTTATTTGGAAAGCATTTGAGTATTTTAGAGTGCCTGTAATAGTTGTTAACTTAGTAAGAGCATATTTTCAGGATATTAGACTGTGCTTAAGTACAACAGGTTTCAGAGGCTAGAAATAGGCATTATGGCAGGGTGTACGATTTCTCCATTAGCATTTACAATGGCCATGGAGATAATTATTAGAGCTTCCAAGTGGCTTGTAGGTGGAGAGACGTCAGGATGGCATGCGCCTTACACCAATTAGAGCATACATGGATGATATGACGTTAGTGACTACAACAGTGCCATGTATGAAGAGAATACTTGAGACTTAATAAAAATGTAAAGTGGGCTGGGATGAAAATCAAACCTACTAAGTCTAGAAGTATCTCAATAAGTAGAGGGAAATTAAGTGATAGAAAGTTTGTAATGGGTGAAGAAAGCATTCCAATAATTAGGGAAAAGGGACTAAAGAGTTTAGGCAGGTGGTACCAGGCAGACATGAATGATGGAGAGCAGGCAGTGCATTTTGGGAAAGATGTTGCTGAGGGACTGGATAGAATAGATAAATCAGAGCTTCCAGGAAAGTTGAAGCTGTAGTGTCTGCAGTTTGGATTGTTTCCTAGGTTGATGTGGCCACTGTCTGTGTATGGGATTCCATTATCTGTTGTAGAAAAAATGGAAAGTGGGTAAGTGGGAAAGTATTAGGAAGTGGCTTGGTGTTCCTATTTGCTTAAGTACTGTGGCACTGTATGGGAAAGGCATACTCCAGCTCCCAGTATCTAGTCTAGTAGAGGAGTTTAAATGTACTAAAGACAGGACAGAGCTCCTGTTAGCTGGGAGTAAAGATGTGGTAGTTAGTAAGGTGGTTCCAAACCCAACCAAGGGGAAGAAGTGGAAACCAAGAACTGCAGCTCAGGAGGCAGAAGCAACTCTTAGACATGCAGAGATTGTGGGTAATGTGCAAATAGGCCGGGGAGGCTTGGGGCTTGGCCCGGGCAAACCAGTGTGGAGCAGAGCAGGTCCCAAGGAGAAGAGAAAGCTAGTTGTTGAGCAGGTTCATAGACAGGAGGAAATGTTAAGGGGTGCAAAGGCAGTGGCTCAGGCTAAGCAGGGACGGTGGTTGAATTGGGAAGGTGTAGAGAAGAAAAAGCTTAGTTGGAAAGAACTGTGGAGTATGGAGGAAAGGAGTATTAGATTTTTGATAGGGGCAACATATGATGTATTGCCAACTCCCCAGAACCTAAAACTCTGGGTAAATGGAGACCCGTTATGTTCGTTATGTTCAGGTACTGCAACTCTAAGGCATATTTTGTCAGGTTGTAAGGTTAGTCTGTCACAAGGCCGGTATACATGGCGACATGACCAAGTATTAAGAAGCTTAGCTGCAGGTATTGAAGATAAACAAAAGCCCTATTCGGACGGGACTAGTTCAATGGGGGGACGTATGGTAATGTTGGTTAACCAGACGACGCCAGGAAGAAGAAATGACCAATTCGGACGGGACAAGAAATCCCTGTACTATTCATCTAACACGGGAGAAGTTTTTTTGAATATAAAGCATTCTGCTCCAAATTATTGTATACAAACGCAGAAGACTTTTTTGTTTGTTTACCTGAATGATAAGTATTACTAAAACGTATTGGACAGTATAACAGAACAGAAGATTTATTCATTTTTGACCTTAATGTAAAGTACTGTTCACCAAAAGTTTTGCTCAGGATGCTTATTTTACCTGAATGTAAAGTATAGTTTAAAAAAACGATTGCACAGCGAAACTTAAGTGTCATTTTCTATTTTACACCTAATTGTTTCTCTCTTTAAAAGGATGTGACGATATATTCCGTACTTATTACCGAAGGTCGCATTCGCTCGGGATTAGTATTACCTATGGTAGACACTCGGGACCATTTCACAGGAGGTAGAATTCTCGGCAAAGTTTACCGACATACTCCGCTATCTTTACTGACATGGCGCGTTCGGACGGGACTAGATTTCCCGGTTATTATTACTTTACCCCAGGTCCCCCCATTAAACTAGTCCGAATAGGGCTAAAGGCAGGTAAACTTAAAGGGTCTAAGGTAAAGAGAGTTGCAATTCAGTTTGTTCAAGAGGGGGAGAAAGTTAATAAGACGATAAGAAGGCACGGCAGCTTGGAGGATGCTTGTGATTGGGAGATTCAGGTGGATTTAGGAAATAAGCTTGTTGTTCCCCAGGAGAGAGCCTCTACAAATCTAAGACCTGATATAGTCTTGTGGTCTAGGAGTAGATTGAAAGTCTATTTCATAGAGCTGACTGTTCCTTGGGAGGAATTAGTAGCAGAAGCATATGAAAGGAAAAAGCTTAGATATGTGGAGTTGGGGGCAGAAGCAGAGCAGCGAGGATGGAAGGTTAGGATATGTCCAGTGGAAGTAGGATGTAGAGGATTTGTTGCAAAGTCTGTTGTCTCATTGTTGAGGGAGCTGGGTGTAAGTGGACAGAGTGTGAGGAAAATAGTGAAAGAAGTGTCAGATAAGGCAGTAAATTCCAGCCAGTGGATTTGGATTAGAAGATGCAATAGCAGCTGGGGGCCCAGCAGGGGGAGCACTCAGGGTAAACAGGCTTTTGAAAAAGCAAAGAAGAAGTTCAAGCTATTTAAGTGGAGGGTTTGGCACATGTGATCCTTTTGAAACCAGGCGGCCATTTTGGGTGAGTTGGCTAGAAGTGAGCTGTATGGCTTTGTTTTTGCTGGCATTTTTAGTGATTGTAGGGCTGTTTAGGTGAGTTTGTCTGCTGAATCTGCTTGTGTGTCTTGTCCTGCCTCCACCTCTGGCACCCTCTATATTTTCATTACCCCTACCCAAACCAACGTTTGAATCCCATTCCTACTCATCTTACCCCTTTTATTTCTTCCCCTACCTGAACCAGGGTTTGCATTCCCACCCCACTGTGACTGGTGTGCAGTTGGTGAGAAGCTGGGGTAGCTTGTGGTTGTTGTGGTGTGAGGGGCAGTGTTGGCTGGCATTAGGGGAGTGACTTTGGGACGCCAGTGGTCATTGTCTAGCCTCCTGGAGGTGTCGTGGGCCCAACTAGACGAAACACTGATGAAAGAAGGTTCCCACCTGATGACCCCAATAACATGTTGGTAAGCGCTGCTCACTGATCTATATTATAGGGAGTATAGGGAAGTATTCAGTGAGTCTGGTCCTTTATTTTTTATTTTTCTTAAGCACAAGTTTCTTGTGTTTATATTGAATCAAAGATTACCCGAGGTACTTAAAGTGTTGAATCACATCAAGTGTCACTGCATCCACCATGACTGATGGTTACTGTCCCTCTGTTGGCTGCCGGGAGTAAAACATACAGACTGTTTTTTTTGTTTTTTTTATTCAAATGTAAACATCAGTTTTGGAGCCAATGGGACACTGGCACCGTGGCTCCTGAGAGAATGGCAGCAGCTTCTTGAATTGAATTGGCATAACAGTATAATACAATGTCGTCAGCATATGGTTGCATCTTTATATTTCTACAGACATTAGGTAAGTTATGGACATTTAGGCTGAATAAAACAGGACCCAATATTGAGCCCTGTGGTTACTCCAGCAGAAGAAGTGAGGTATGAAGATGGCGAATCACCAATTTGAACCGCCTGTTTCCTGTGCGACAGGTATGATTTCATCCAGCAGAGGGCACTATTTGAAAAGTTGAAATGAGCAGATTTAGCAATAAGCACATCATGATTAATGGTATCAAAGGCACGCTTTAAATCAAGAAATACAGCAGCTACAAAGCCACCCTGATCCAACAAGCTCTTTAAGTTTTCTAGGAAATAACAGGTAGCTGTCTCTGCTGAATGGAATTTCCTAAATCCAAACTGCATTGGATGAAGAGTGGCATGGCCATTATTTCAGTCTTCAGTCAGTTCTGTGGTAACCCATTTCTCCGCTACTTTGGAAATTCTAGGTAAAATACTTATGGGTGAATGGATTTTGTCGGCCTTAAAGACGGGGGTGACCCGAGCAATCTTCCATGTCGATGGTACCGTTCCTGTTTTATGGATAGATTTACAAGATGTGCAACTGGGTCATCAAGAACCTGTTTATTGGTCTTTAAAAGGTCACTAGTAAGACCAAATGAATCTCTCACAGTAATCTCCAGATAGTCAGTTAGCTCATCATTTACCTGGAGCTGTAGATCACTAAGATGGGGAGATAACTCATTTAGATTGTTCCATATTAGCTTTTAATCACCATTTTCCCCAATTATGGCCTCAATATAGAATCTGCTTTCAACTTACAGGTCATCCTTAACCCATTGACGCCATTTATCATTATTTTCAAGACGCATGCAGCATGTAATGCAATATAATTGCTTCAAACAAACAACAAAAGTTTACTCGTACATCGGGGCTGAAGGTGTCAATATCTGAAGATGCAAGTCCTTTAGATGTGTTCTCGTATATTTTCACTGATGAAGTTTGGGATATGTTGATGACACAGACAAACTTATATGCGGATCAGGTGCGCGGCCACACACCATCCAACTCGAAGTGGAGCCCCGTGTCAAAGCAGGAGATGAAATCTTTCATCGGTCTCTGCCTAACTTTTGGAATAATCAAACTACCAACTCGCCAGGATTACTGGAGGCAGAGCAAGTGGCTTTATCAGATGTTCCAGTTGATGTTAAAATCAGCGAGTAGGATGATTTCCTTATTCGAGTTGCAGTGATTTAAGATTGTCTGAAGATGATCATAAAACACATCCTTTGCTGAGGTGGATCCACACAAATCGCAATAAAAGACATTGCAGAGCAGAGTGATGCATTTAGACCAATACACTCAGCGTTAACGTCTTTAGGCCACCTTATTAGTTCATGTTGAAACTTCTCTCTGACATAGATTAATACTCGCTCTGCTGGTTTAGCCTTTCTAAATACATTATATCCTGGAATGCTGCTAGCTGCTTTAGATGATGATGAATGTGTCAACCAACTTTCAGATATTCCAAGTATATCAATATTAGAGTCACTTAATAAATGTTCCATTAGCTCAGTTTGTGTTTTTCCTGGTTAAAAACAGCAAAGTGTTTCCTGGTTTCATCTCCTCTCTCTGAGCTGCAGAGTTAACTGCTTAAAAAGCTGAACGTGTGCAGAACACATCAGAGCACAGTGCTGATAGCTGAGGGCACTTATAAACGCACCCTCAGCGTTCACGTTTGATCTAAGATATTGAGACCTGTGTGGCTCGGTCTGTCCAGCTCCAGTTAGAATATGTTGGTTAGCGTAGGTTACCTTAGGGAAATCTTTTGTGTGAACTTCAAAAGGATCTGAAGGTTGAGTTATACTTCTTTTAACTGCCCTTGCGCTTGTGTTAATGGCTGGAGACGTTTATCAGGCATGAAAATCCCTCACCTTTCGGCAAAATTTGCCGTTTTGGTCCCAAAATAGGTGACTTGTGTGAATCGTGTAGATCCGAAGAGTTTTTTTTGGGGGGGGTACATCCACTGACGCATACAAATGGTTACAGCCAATCGAGATTAATAGCTATTAATAACTAGCGCTTCTTTTCTATTGGTGTTCTGATCAGCTGGTACAACCCACTCCTGGTTGCCAGTCCTCGCTTACGAATATTCCACTGATTCAGACAGCAAAGTCACATTTTTATTGATTGACATGGCAACCTCATTTCCCGCTGGATCTAAACTGACTGATGGAAGGTAAGTCGCTTACTGTGGCAAACATGTGTACATAAATGTTATTCCGACATGATTGCTGAAAATCAAGTTTAGGGCATAACACGTTATCTAGCTCATGACGGCTGCAGATGTCAAATACTAGTTGTTACCTGCTAGCCTGCTTTTGCGAGACGAGTGATATGGAAACTAAGCTCAGTGGTGTTGAATGGAGAAATTCCTTGTTCACGCTGGATGGTTTTAAAAAACAACAGACTTGATTTGGGCGTTTTTTGATAGTTAGAAAGCCGAGATTTTTTTTTTTTCAACTGAGGAGCTCTCTTGACATTGGTTAAGAACTTTCACTGTTCACTACAACTTGTCTTGAACACCGTGAGAGCTAGCTAAAGCTCCGGTAGAAATGATTAGCTCCTGTTCGCTCGATATTGTTAATACAGTTAGTGTCAAGCTTGTTTTTAACGCTACGTAACAGAAACACTGGTCGGCAGTAATGTTATTTATTGATTCATTGAAATGTAATGGTTTCAAGCCGCCTAAAAATAGCGAACACCGTCCGTCTCGCTCTAAATTAAACACCAGGGTGAAATGATATCTGGTAGTCCAGTGGTTAGTTCTACCCAAATGTGAGAAACAGTGATTGGCCATTCTATTTGCTCTCAAAAGTGCTAGTGTTATGACACCACATCACTAATCTAAATTAAGAGTGACATTTACTTACGACCAATTACTGTTCTGACATCTGGGTAACCATGTTACAGAAACCAGCTCTTCTTTTAACACTGGCCCAATGGTGGTAAATTTAAGCTTAGTGTGGCTGGTAGAAAAGAAAACGTACTAGCCATTTTGTGTTTGGCTAGTAACATTAATATCTTCTTGTCATTTTGGGTGGTGGTGAAAAAAGTTAATTTCGAGCCCTGTTTACAGTTAATACTGATGTTCAATTTGAACTAACACAAAATATTCTTGCAGGATGAGTGTATTAACAGAGGAGGATGCTGCAGCTGTGAAGCAGATAGACTCAGGGATCAAGTGCAGCTGGAGATGGGCTTGGGTCAAACTTGAGGGAAAGGTTTGCGTGAAGGGGCAGGAGGTGTCCTTCAACATAGGGGATGTTTTCCAGAAAATGTGTGTGTGTTTGGCGCCTGGAGATCAGTGAAACAATGTTGGTGAACAAAGTTTGTCATACCCCGCCCCCTGGGCCACGTGCGCTCTTCTCACCTTTTTAACCCCTGACCCATTTTCATGCCTGGTTTATTGCTTCATTTAGCTTTGCCGGCACTTATTTGTGCTGCGTGGCGATTCGCCGCCAGGACAGTAGGTGGAGTAGCGGGTTTTTTTCAATGACAACCCTACTACGATTAAAGGAAATTCACTGCCAGGACCTCTTCGGCAAGTCTCTCTTCGAGTGGATTCATCATAGACATAATATATTATATTTATTATGTATTATAATATATTGTATATATTATGTTTATGGGATTCATTCTTCTTCTTCTTCTTCTTCTTCTTCTTCTTCTTCTTCTTCGCTTTCTACCTTGGGGTTTGAAAACAGCGGCCTTTTATTAGGGGATGAAACCGGAAGATCCACATGGCGCCGGATGGGATGTAGATAGTGGCTTGATTTTTTTGTTGTTTTTTTTAATTGAACGTTTATTACAGATAGTATTTTCATATGCAGATAGGGCTGGGAGATAAAACGATAACAATAGCTATCGATGAATAACTTTTCCTCGATAGAGATATGAAACATGGTCAATATACTTTTCCATAGATTCCATTCGTCCATCTTTTGACAGACAACACGAACAGCCACTGAGAACGAGAGTTGCACCGTGCTGAACCAATCACGTGGCTGGAATAGGGCCATGCTAGCAGCTTGCCGGCTGGACTAGATAGTGGCTTGTGCTCGCGTCCAGAGTGGCTACTCTATAGCCCCTGCTCGGGTCTGGCGTCTTGCGTGAAGTTTAGAAAATTGAGGTGACACACGCAAGCACGCAAGGGGGGGCTTGCAAGGGCTTGCGTTGTGTCTTGCGTTACCGACTATAAACCAGGCTTAAGTCTTCTTCCTCTCTGTCACTGCAGAAACATGGAGCCCAAGAGGGATCCAGATGGCACTGCTGTAAGGACTGTGGGAAAGTTATCAAACGATCTCGTCAGAGGTATCATCAGAGGATTCATACTGGAGAGAAGCCATACAGCTGTGATCAGTGTGGGGCAGCTTTCACTACATTAGGTAATCTAAAGACGCACCAACGTAGTCACTCAGGAGAGAAACCTTTCATCTGTGACCAGTGTGGGGCAGCTTTCACTACATTAGGTAGTCTAAAGACACACCAACTTATTCACACAGGAGAGAAACCTTTCATCTGTGACCAGTGTGGGGCAGCTTTCACTAAATCAGGTCATCTTAAAAGACACCAACGTAGTCACACAGGAGAGAAACCTTTCAGCTGTGTTCAGTGTGGGTCTGCTTTCACTGAATTATCTCATCTAAAGAGACACCAACGCATTCACACAGGAGAGAAACCTTTCAGCTGTGGTCAGTGTGGGGCAGCTTTCACTGAATTATCTCATCTAAAGAGACACCGACGTATTCACACAGGAGAGAAACCTTTCTGCTGTGTTCAGTGTGGGGCAGCTTTCAATCAATTAGGTAGTCTAAAGAGACACCAACGTAGTCACACAGGAGAGAAACCTTTCATCTGTGGTCAGTGTGGGGCAGCTTTCACTGTATTATCTCATCTAGAGCGACACCGACGTATTCACACAGGAGAGAAACCTTTCTGCTGTGTTCAGTGTGGGGCAGCTTTCAATCAATTAGGTAGTCTAAAGAGACACCAACGTAGTCACACTGCAGAGAAATGATTGGCTTAAATCAACAACAATTTTTTACGGCAGATAAGCAAACATTCACCTGGGAGCAGCAACAGGAACTACCAATCAGAAGCCTTGCCTTTGTTCAGATTAAAAATCTTCTTTGTGGATTACCACCTTCTCTTGTCAGGACTTTAGTTCTGAATGTTCTGTGGGGAGCACATGTTTGAAGAACCATTGAAAGTGCTTTATAATTAGTTGGGATTGCTTAACTGGGGACGGATCTCCCGACGTTCAAGACAAACATGGCATCAATTGTGAGTTGATGGACGGAGCAAAATGCAGTCTGTTTGAAAGTAGAAAAATGTTTATTCTGTTATACTGAACATATTTGTTTTGTTTAAAGTAGGGCTGGGACTTTAGCGCGTTAATTTCAATTAAATAACTACACACATATTAGCGTGTTAAAAAAAAATAACGCATTTTAATCGCACACTATAATTATTATCCGAACTGTGATCGTTCACGCCGGAGTTAACGACATGCCGGCTCGGAGCAGTGAGCTGTTAAAGGAGCAATTTATTGGATTAATGGAAAAAGTTGAACGCACGACCACAGCAAGTTTGGTTTTCTCTGGTCCATTGCCAACATACAGAAGAGGTTGTGAAGTTTTCAGCAGACTGTGGGCGCTGAACTCTTGGCTGAAGGACTGGTGCAGCAGGAATTATTTTGGATTTATTGACAATTGGGACCATTTTTGGGAGAGACCTGCGTTCTACCGAAGAGACGGATTGCATCCAAGTCGGAGGGGCTCGCAGGTTTTGTCAGACAACATCACTGCATTTCTACACCAGGTATGACTCGAAGAAACGAGGGTGGATCGTGGACGACCTCCTCCTCCTCCTCCTCATATGACTATTCCTCTAGTTTTAAATACTCGTAGAACAAGTCAGATTAAGAGTAAGGGTAGAAGTTTATCTAACCTAATTACTATCAGTGTTTCCCATACATTGAGGAAACTATGGCGGCCCGCCATAGTTTCCGAATCCCAATCGTTTGAAACACAGCGATTTTTTTTTTTTTTTTTTTTTTTTTTTTTTTTTTTTTTTTTTTTTTTTTTTTTTTTTGGAAACACAGCGATTTCCTCGAAAACCAACCAATATGACTATCCAACAGGTGAATTAGTAATTAAACATGTCCTAAAGTGTGCAATGTCAGAGTTTTGAAGTTTAGTGGCAAAAAAGATTTATGTATTATTAGTCGCTGTCGGGGCGATTGACGCACGTTATAGATTAGTGGGTGCGCGTGCATAAAGATCAGCTGTAATCATCGTGATTTCGTTGACAAACATATTTTTTTTGACCTATTTATATTCTGAGAAATAATGTGAAATTTGAGCAATGACGAGTACACTAGTATGTTGTCCGGTATGTTGCTTAAAAAAAATAGTAAGCTCAATAGTTTCTGTTTAAAATAAGGTGTTTCATCCGTCCCGCATGTGTGGTTCAACCGTCACGACTAGGCGGAGCGGGGTGAAGTTGGTTTTATATTCGACATTCGCCTATTTTCCGGCTTTCTAATTGTAATAGCGTCACGAAAACCGCACCAATTAGCCTCAGGATGGTATTAACATTTACAGAAAACTAAGACTAACATACCACAGGCTTTATCAACTCACCAAAGTAAGCCTGAAAGATCAGAGTAACCGCGCCGAATATATTTCTAAATGAACTACGGCAGCCGGAGCGCTTAGGGACCGTCGCAAAAGTGCAACGCCTTTTTTTGTTCTCACTGGATATTCAACCAATGAACACCAAACCACTTCGGATGGGTTTGTGAACTCACTATAAAGCTTTCACAGTCTTTTAGTTTCCAGAAAAATCATTTTAGGTAGAACATTTACTCAGTGTGCATAGTTAATTCCATTTTAGATTTTTATTTTGTAATAGCTCTCTTGTTTTTAAAGATATCAACACCAAACCACTTCTGATGTGTTCATGAACTCATTGTGTACTTCCTACACCCTTTATTATTAAGGACAACCTTTTCAAGTTTCTCAAAAAGTCCTCACTGTATATGATCCATTCATATTTTTCATGAAGTTTAGTTTTAACCTGTAAATATTTTCTATTACAATTGTTATCATTGGGTTTTAATGACAAGATGAGGTTTCCTTATAAGCCCACAAGGGTTTCTGACATCTCCAGCACACATTCCTTTTTTTTTAATTTGTTGTGTTTTATTGTGTATTTTTTGTTATATTTGAATGAATGTGTGCAAATCAATCAAATAAAATAAAATCTGCAGTCGCACAAATTTACGCCGAACAAATTCACGCCGCGTGAATTTACCCCCCCCCATAGTTTCCAAAAATTCTGTGGGAAACACTGACTATAGAAGTTAAATCAGAGAGTCTTAGTACAGAAAGGCCAGAATAGAGTTTCAGGATGGCTCTTTTAAATGTTAGAGCTCTACTTAAGAAGACTTTTATTATTAATGACCTTATATGTGAGCGAGAGATAGATTTTATGTTTATGACAGAAACCTGGCTCGACTCAAATGGGGCTTCTTCTCTTATTGAAACTGCTCCAAACTGTTATAACTTTCTTCACTCTGTGAGAGAAAGTAGGAAAGGGGGTGGCTTAGCAACGGTATTCAAAAATTGTTTTAACTGTAAAACTGTATCTTTTAATAGTTTCCAATCATTTGAATATTTAGCAATCATATTGAAAGGTCAAGAGTCAGTCCTTCTGCTGACTGTTTACAAACCTCCAAAATATTCACCCACATTCCTCCCAGAATTATCAGAATTACTGTCTATCTGTGTTACTCAGTATGATAAAATTCTTCTTATTGGTGATTTTAATTTTCACATAGATGATGTTTCGGATAAAAAAGCTCGGGATTTTATGCAAATGGTAGAAACATTTAATTTGTTACTAACCCCACACACAACAGAGGACATACTTTAGATCTAGTCGATGTCAAGAAATCTGCACTTAGACATTGATGAAATTTTAGATGTTGCAGTCTCAGATCACTATTGTGTATTTTTTACAGTATCACTCCATTTAAACAAGAGAACTAAAACTAACAATTTAAAAAGGAAACGGTACCTCAAGGCATCAACTGCTAATGATTTCACTAACATTTTAAATAATACACCAATTCGCTATGAGGACCTTGATGTAAATAAAATGGTCAACTTTTTTTAACACAAAAACAAGATCAGTTCTAGATTTAGTTGCTCCAGAAAAAGAAAAAAGGATCTCTTTGACTAAGAAAACACCATGGAAAACTGAACAACTTCAACAACTAAAAAGAAAGTGTCGTAGAGCAGAGAGGGTGTATAGAAAAACAAAACTTAATGTACACTATGACATTTTCAAAAATTGCATAGAAGTGTACAATAAGACCATGCGAACACAGAGGCAGTTACATCTCTCAAAATTATAGATGAGAATAGTAACAATCCAAAATTTTTATTTTTAACCATAGATCGCCTTTTAAATCCCACAACCACGAAAGATTGGCTATTAGAGGCATCGCCAAGCAAGTGTGAATTATTTGCACAATTTTTTAATGATAAAATCTATAATATTAGATCATGTCTGATGAGCTCAAAACCTGAAACTCTAATAGTCCTTCAATCACAATCTGTAATGCAGGATTTTAGAAAGATCTCTCTCTCAGAACTGCGTAAAATAATAACTCAGCTAAGTTCTGCGACCTGTACTTTAGATCCAATACCAACCTCTTTCTTTAAAGAGATTCTAGAAAGTGTTATTCATAATGTTTTAGATATCATAAACTGTTCCTTAGATACAGGCACTGTACCAGATGCCCTCAAGGTTGCTGTAGTTAAACCCTTACTGAAAAAACACAACCTTGACTCATCAGTTTTAAATAATTTCAGACCCATCTCAAATTTACCATTCCTTAGTAAAATCCTAGAAAAAGTCGTGTTTGCACAAGTAAATGAATTTTTAAAAAATAATGAGGTGTTTGATAAATTCCAATCAGGTTTCAGATCAGGTCACAGCACTGAAACAGCTCTGGTCAGAATAGTAAATGATCTCAGAGTTAATGCGGATAGAAACCAGATATCTGTCCTCCTTCTCTTAGATCTCAGTGCAGCTTTTGACACGGTAGACCTCGACATTCTTAAAGATCAACTTGAAAATTGGGTAAGCCTTTCGAGAACAGTCCTACAGTGGTTCAAATCGTATCTTAGAGGCAGAAAGTTCTTTATTAGTCTAGCCGAGCATAGATCCAATGTTTATGATATAAATGATGGTGTCCCTCAAGGTTCAGTACTGGGTCCTCTACTGTTCTCTCTTTATATGCTACCATTAGGACACATTATTAAAAAACATGGAGTCAGTTATCATAGCTATGCAGATGACACGCAACTCTATATCTCTGTTGAGCAAAATGATACAAGTGCTCTAGACAAACTAACATCCTGCTTGAACAGCATCACTAACTGGATGAATAGAAACTTCCTAAAACTGAATGAAGAAAAAACAGAAATTCTTATAATTGGCAACCTAGCAGATAAATCAAAGGTTTTGAACCAACTTGGAAATATGTCTAAGCAAGTGAAGGATGAAATTAGAAATCTGGGTGTAATTCTAGACTCCAAATTAACTTTTAAACCTCACATTGGAAATATTACAAGAACAGCATTCTATCACCTACGAAATATTACACGGGTTAGACCATTCCTCAAACAGAAGGATGCTGAGAAACTGATCCAGGCTTTTGTTTTCTCAAGACTTGACTACTGTAATGCGCTATTTACTGGGCTCCCAAAATCTACGACTGACAGATTACAGCTTGTTCAGAATGCTGCTGCTAGAATCCTAACCTCCACTAAAAAGAGAGAACACATCACACCTGATCTAGCTTCACTACACTGGCTCCCTGTTTCTTTTAGAATAGATTTTAAAATTCTCTTATTGGTTTTTAAATCTCTGAATAGATTAGCACCTCCGTACATTTCAGAACTACTCACGGAGCATGTTCCGGGTCGAGCTCTGAGATCATCAGGTGCTACTTTACTAAGTGTTCTTAGGATGAAATATAAAAAGACGGGTGAAGCTGCTTTCTGTTTTTATGCACCAAAAATCTGGAACTTTTTACCAGTGCACATTCGTCAGTCAACAGATATTACACACTTTAAAAAGCAGCTAAAAACACATCTATACACCCTCGCCTTCCACTAGTTTTATAGATTTTATTATTATTATTATTACTATTTGTATATTGCATTTGATGTTTCTATACTTTATTGGTATATTCATTTTTATTTTTTATTTTTAATGCTTTGTCTTTGGTTTGTGTCTGTTTCCTCCTCACTCTGTCCCCCCCCCCCCCGAGTGACATGTTCTATTGTGCTCTATTTTGCTGTTCTTGTGATTGTTTTACTTTATTGCTTTACTTTTTATATTGATCTTATTTGTTAAGCACTTTGAGCTACATTTTATGTATGAAAGGTGCTATATAAATAAATTTATTATTATTATTATTATTTTTTTATTTATTTCTTTTTTAAATACAGACAGATGGAAGCTTTGACAAGAGCGTGGTTGTGTGCAGAGTATGCAACAAGGAATTTGCATATCATTGCAGCGTATCAAGCCTCAAATATCACCTCAACGCTAAACATGTAGCAGCTAGCGTGGAAGCTAACGGGGGCCCAACGCAGCTTAACATCCAAGATTCTATATACTGTGTTTTCATGCATGCTACATTCAGATTTCAAATAGGGATATGTTCTGTGTTTGTTGAAATATTGCTGAAAATGTTCATTTTCTACAGGATAAAGTATATGCAATTAAAATGCGATTAATTTCGATTCATTAATTTCAAAGCCTGTAGTTAACGCGATTAAAAATTTTAATCGAGTCACAGCCCTAGTTTAAAGTTAATATCCACAAAGTAGCTTTGCATCAGCGGTGGGTATTTATGTAAACAACTGAAGAAGCAATACAGGTCCTTCTAAAAAAAATGAGCATGTTGTGATAAAGTTCATTATTTTCTGTAATGTACTGATAAACATTAGACTTTCATATATTTTAGATTCATTACACACAACTGAAGTAGTTCAAGCCTTGTATTGTTTTAATATTGATGATTTTGGGGGGAAAAAGCAAAGAAAAAACAAAAATCCCTATCTAAAAAAATTAGCATATCTCATCTGACCAATAAAAGAAAAGTGTTTTTAATACAAAAAAAGTCAACCTGCAAATAATTGTGTTCAGTTATGCACTCGATACTTGTTGGGGAATCCTTTTGCAGAAATGAGTGCTTCAATGCCGCGTGACATGGAGGCAATCAGCCTGTGGCACTGCTGAGGTGATATGGAGGCCCAGGATGCTTCGATAGCGGCCTTAAGCTCATCCACAGTGTCGGGTCTGGTGTCTCTCAACTTCCTCTTCACAAAATCCCACAGATTCTCTATGGGGCTCAGGTCAGGAGAGTTGGCAGGCCAATTGAGCACAGTAATACCATGGTCAGTAAACCATTTACCAGCGGTTTTGGCACTGTGAGCAGGTGCCAGGTCATGCTGAAAAAGGAAATCTTCATCTCCATAAAGCTTTTCAGCAGATGGAAGCATGAAGTGCTCCAAAATCTCCTGATAGCTAGCTGCATTGACCCTGCCCTTGATCAAACACAGTGGACCAACACCAGCAGCTGACATGGCACCCCAGACCATCACTGACTGTGGGCATTTCCTTCTCCCCAGTCTTCCTCCAGACTCTGGCACCTTGATTTCCGAATGAAATGCGAAGTTTGCTTTCACCCGGAAAAAGTACTTTGGACCACTGAGCAACAGTCCAGTGCTGCTTCTCTGTTGCCCAGGTTAGGAGCTTCTGCCACTGTTTCTGGTTCAAAAGTGGCTTGACCTGGGGAATGCGGCACCTGTTGCCCATTTCCTGCACACACCTGTGCACGGTGGCTATGGATGTTTCTACTCCAGACTCAGTCTACTGCTTCCGCAGGTCCCCCAAGGTCTGGAATCGGCAATTCTCTACAATCCTCCTCAGGGTCCGGTCCCCTCTTCTGGTTGTGCAACGTTTTCTGCCACACTTTGTCCTTCCCACAGACTTCCCACTGAGGTGCCTTGATACAGCACTCTGGGAACAGCCTATTCGCTCAGAAATTTCTTTCTGTGTCTTACCCTCTTGCTTGAGGGTGTCAATGATGGCCTTCTGGACAGCAGTCAGGTCGGCAGTCTTACCCATGATTGCGCTTTTGAGTAATGAACCAGGCTGGGAGTTTTTAAAAGCCTCAGGAATCTTTTGCAGGTGTTTAGAGTTCATTCTTTTATTCAAATGATTAGGTTAATAGCTTGTTTAGAGTACCTTCTCATGATATGCTAATTTTTTGAGATATGAATTTTGAGTTTTCATGAGCTGTATGCCAAAATCATCAGTATTAAAACAATAAAAGATCTGAAATATTTCAGTTGGTGTGCAATGAATCTAAAATAGATGAAAGTTCAATTTTTATCATTACATCATGGAAAATAATGAATTTTATCACAATATGCTCATTTTTTTTGGAAGGACTTGTATATCATTTCAGTTTGATGTGAAGTCAAGCTTTACACTCGTCTGTATTTCATTGTTCTGCATTTCATTAAAGGTCAGATGTTAACTTTTCTCATGCTTTTCATGTTCTTGCTACACAGATATTATTATTATTATTATTATTATTATTATTTTTTGGGGGGGGGCTTTTTATGCCTTTACTGATAGAACAGTTGGAGAGAGACAGGAATGCAAGGGGTAGAGAGAGAGGGGAGACATGAAGCAAATGGCCGCTCGGTACATGGGGCGGCTTATATTATAATATAATAAGTGAAGTTAGTGGAATAGGAGCTGGCTGGATGAAAATTATTGAGGGAAACGTTCCACTTTGACCTGATGGTGGTAGCATTGGCTCAATGTCAGGGCTATTTGCTACGTTAATGACTTTTCCCTCAGCTTTAAGTTACTCATGTCACATAAATGTGATATTTGTGAATTCCCATGCAAGTCAGCAGCCCCTTTCAGGGTTAGAGTTATTTATTTTCCATTAATTTGACTTCATAAAGCAGGTATATCATGCCTGAGTGAGCACAACACAAAAACCATGCAGTAATAATCTTACACAGTAAGACTGTAATATTTGTGCTTTCCAGCTATTACTTGGAAATAGATCTACTTTTCACACGTTATCTGTTATTGGGGAAAATCCCACTTCTCTGGTAAAGTTTAAGGCTGAAGAGGGGGCTCTGATTGGTTACTGAACCTTTCAGGAGGAGAAATGTGTTCAGGTCATGGAACAGTGGAGCAGATCTTTACCCTCACATAGTTACTGTAGGGATCATGGGAGTTTAACCATCCAGGGTTAGGGTTGTGTTACATGTGTTTTCTGCACTCTGGACCTCCAGGGAGTCCGTGGGGGGTGCCGCAGAAGTCACTTTTACAGGATATCCAGTCACTGGATAACGCAGTCAGAGCTGTGTCTGCATTCTGGTTGGGAAGTGGTTCTGGTTTACGGGGACTCCACCAGTTCGGCCCCTCGTCTCCGACCCTGTTTGTGGTTTACATGGACAGGATCTGGATGTGTAGTCGGGGGGAGGAGGCATCTGCTTTGGGAACCTCAGGGTTCCATCTGGTTCTGTTGACCTTCAGCTGCTCTGGAGAGGAGAGACGATCCGGCTCGAGGCTTCAAAAACATCTTCCATTTAAGGTTAAGCAGCCACAGCGATAATTGGCATGTGGTTATCACGTGTGTCTTTCTGAAAGAGTATCGACATCAGATGTGTTCTGGAGGTGAGGGGTGGCTGTCCCTATGCAGAGAGTCACAAGGCAGAGCCTGAAATAACCACCTTTCCATTTGGACTTTTATTCCTAAACCCGACGACACAATGAGGGAAAACATCCACCCACCCACCCATCCATCCATCCATCCATCCATCCATCCATCCGGCAGTGAAGACGGTGGGAAAGGTTTGTTTGTGTAATTGTGTTTTCTGCCACCAGAGGGAGTCTCACCGACCCGCTGCCCCTGAATGCCATCAGGCAGGCTGAGGGGCACCATCAGAGGGGCGGAGCCAGGAAACCACGTGATGACAGCATGATGTGTGTGTGTTCCAGGTGTTCTGAGCTAAAGCTGCTCAGTGTGTGTCAGCAGCTCCTGAAACATCCCCGTCATGTCTCACTTTGGGCTGAAATGAACTTCAGCAGCAGCAGAGGAGGCTCTGACCATGGGCTGCTTCCTGCTGACTGCAAAGGCTCATGGGAACTTAGTCATTAGATTATCAGTGTTGTCATCATTGCTTTAGCTTCAGTTTGGCCTTTAATTTAAAGCACTTCTGTGGCCACCAACAGTTTCCTGAGGGAGCTTCCTGTGGATGAAGCTGTGCTGTTTTCCTCTTGTGGCAGAAAAGTGCCAAAAACAACCTTCAACCCTGAGAAAAACCAGCTGCAGTCTGTTGCTGTTTGGCCTCACAGCTCATAGAATGATAGAAAAACATAATATCTGACCCGACTTTCCTCTCAGGGAGGGAACGCTCCCTGTTCCATGCTGAGGAACATGGAAATAAATACACAACACAGAGAGTTACAAGTGCAATCATTTATTGGCAAAACAACAGCAACAAAGTGCAAAAATAATGAGTACATTTGAACATTTACAGAAACATTTATTCTTATTTTAACACTGATGCAGCAACAAGCCTAAAAAAGCTGAAAAAGTCTTTAAAACAGCCTTCAGTTATTTTATGAACCTCATCTTTAGCTTGAGGTGAACTGATGGTTGGATGAAGTCTGAGGTCATCAGTGTGTTCATCACATGATCACAGCACAGCTGGCTTACGCAGAGATTTTGGTTTTATTAGTTTAACTTCATGAAGTTATTAAGTAATTTAATCCAGAAATGATCAAAAGAAACAACGAAAATAAAAAGGTTTCATCATCAAAGTGTTAGATCTGTTGGATTGAATAATTCAGTGTTTAACTACAATTTAAATAGAAATTCCAGTTAAAATGAACATTATATTCTTTGATAGAAATCTAATTACAGTGAAAATATTCTTTCATTTCTGAATAACAGTTTTACATGTTTGCAGACTTCTTCCACATTTCAGATAAAGTTCACTTTACTGAAAATGTTTCAACTTCCTGATGTTTTCGGATCATTCCAAACTGCATGTTTATTGCCCCTCTGAGCGATGCCTCTGCTGCTTTGTGCTGCTTTCTTGGCACTTTTTACCTGAGACTGACCACAGACACTATCTTTTAGTCTTCCAACATGTTTCCTGTGAGACAGCTTTGCTCATCAACTGTCTCTGGTTTGTTCAGCTGCTTGGTGTTCTGTCTCATGCTCTGTATCTCAATAAAGTCTCCGACTTGTTGGTTTCAAACTTTGACGACTGAGAAAAATTGAGTGGAACCTGGAAAAGGCATGAACTCAGTCCCTATGAAAAGAAAATGAAAAGAGAGAGTTTAGGATTCAACCTTTCAGTGTGTAGTTGATCCATGTAGTTGTCTTATCCACCAGTGACCTCACATTTCCCCTGATGATCGAGAGAAGAAATGCTTTAAACTTCCTCCTCCTTTTCCTCCAGTTTGTTCCTGCTCTGCATCCTAGACGTCTCCTCTTCAGCTCATCCAGGTTTGGGGTATTTTTCCAGCCATTTCTCGGGATTCTGTGACACTCAGTTAGCTGCACCTACAGGTGAAAAACTTTCCCGTTGCTACGGTTACGCATCATAACAGATGTGAAAAACTACCAGAGTGACCAGCAGAGGTGCTTCCAGCAGCATCCACACCAGCTCAGAAACATGTTCCAGAAGTCTCTGTTTTCACACAGAAAATCTAAAGAAGATGCAAAGAATTCTGGGATAATGGTGCTGACCTGGTTCTGTTCCACCTGAACCCAAAACATTTCATCCGGAGCCAAAAGCTTCCATCCAATATGTATCATCAATCTACATTTCTAAATAACTAAAGCTGACATATAAGTTTATTATTTTATTTTTTTAACTAGAATTATATTACGGTGGAATTCTGCAGTTAAAGAAAGAGGAAAACCTCCATTTAACCAGGAGTTACAGCAGATTAAATCTATAAGTTAGTGTAAATATAAATATATATGGCGAAAAACACTAACTTCATGGTGGCACTGGAGGAAATTCAGGTATTCTGCAGAAGCACAGGAGTTCATCCCCTTCAGATCATGAATATCTGACGTTGATTCCTGCTTTTAAAAGAATCAATGAGAAATCCCCAGTGAGACGACACTGCCACCAGGAGGTCAGATTGGAACATTACACTATTGTTTGGATCCAGCACTGTGTTCTTCAACAACCTTCAGTTTTACAGATCATTACGGAGGTTGAAAAAGTAAGTTTCAACCCAAAGTTTGGACTAAAATGCGTTCACACATCTGATTCCAACACAACAGACATTTGAAAGAGTTTCACAGCTTGAAGTTGAGCCTCGTGCCCTTTTAGTGTTGGAACAGCCTTAACTTTCAGCTTCAGTCATGAGCATCATACAGCTGTCTGGGAAGTACAGGGAACAACTCCAAACCTTTTTCAGACTGCGCTAAAGATTTCTGGGTCTTTGGGGAAGATGATAAGGGTCAACTTTCCCTCGTAACCAAACACACATATTCTTCAAAAATATCTGTGTAGCAAGAAGATGAAAAGCATGAGAAAAGTTAACATCTGCCCTTTAATGAAATGCAGAACAATGAAATACAGACGAGTGTAAAGCTCAACTTCACATCAAACTGAAATGATATATTGCTTCTTCAGATGTTTACAGAAATACCATCAACTCACAATTGATGCCATGCCATTGAACGTCAGGAGATCCGTCCCCAGTTAAAGCAATCCCAACAAATTATAAAGCACTTTCAATGGTTCTTCAAACATGTGCTCCCCACAGAACTAAAGTCCTGACAAGAGAAGGTGGTAATCCACAAAGAAGATTTTTAATCTGAACAAAGGCAAGGCTTCTGATTGGTAGTTTCTGTTGCTGCTCCCAGGTGAATGTTTGCTTATCTGCCGTAAAAATTGTTGATTTAAGCCAATCACTTCTCTGCAGTGTGACTACGTTGGTGTTTCTTTAGACTATCTAATCTAGTGAAAGTTACCCCACACTGACCACAGCTGAAAGGTTTCTCTCCTGTGTGACTACGTTGGTGTTTCTTTAGATGATCTAATCGAGTGAAAGTTGCCCCACACTGACCACAGCTGAAAGGTTTCTCTCCTGAGTGACTACGTTGGTGTCTCTTTAGATCAGATAATGCAGTGAAAGCTGCCCCACACTGACCACAGCTGTATGGTTTCTCTCCTGTGTGAATGCGTTGGTGTTTCTTTAAACTACCTAATTCAGTGAAAGCTGCCCCACACTGACCACAGATGAAAGGTTTCACTCCTGAGTGAATACGTTGGTGTGTCTTTAGATGACCTAATTGAGTAAAAGCTGCCCCACACTGACCACAGATGAAAGGTTTCACTCCTGAGTGAATACGTTGGTGTGTCTTTAGATGACCTAATTGAGTAAAAGCTGCCCCACACTGACCACAGATGAAAGGTTTATCTCCTGTGTGAATACGTTGGTGTTTCTTTAGACTACCTAATTGAGTGAAAGCTGCCCCACACTGACCACAGCTGTATGGCTTCTCTCCAGTATGAATTCTCTGATGATTCCTCAGATATGATCGTTTGATAACTTTCCCACAGTCCTTACAGCAGTGCCATCTGGATCCCTCTTGGGCTCTACGTTTCTGGAATGACAGAGAGGAAGAAGACTTAGATCCTTTTGAAGTTCACACAAAAGATTTTTACTAAGCTAACCTATGCTAACCAACATATTCTAGCTGGACCTGGACAGACCGAGCCACACAGGTCTCAATATCTCAGATCAAACGTGAACGCTGAGGGTGCGTTTATAAGTGCCCTCAGCTATCAGCACTGTGCTCTGATGTGTTCTACACATGTTCAGCTTTTTAAGAAGTAAACTCTTGCTTTTTGCTCTTTTACTAATTATTTTTGTCACGATGAAACTCTGAATAGGAACTTGAGCTATGTGTTTTATGATTATCGTCAGACAATCTTAAATCACTGCAACTCGAAGAAGGAAATCATCCTACTCGCTGATTTTAATATCAACTGGGACATCCAGTCAGGAAAAATATTAAACAGCTGATGGATGAGTACAATTTGAGACAAACCATAAAAGGTGCGACAAGAATAACTAATACGTCAAATACAACAATTGATCTAATATTTACTAATAATCCTGAAAGAATCTCTAAGACTTTTAATCTATTATCAGGCCTGTCAGATCACAATTTTATCTTGTGCTCATGGAAAATTAAGAGGAAGCATTTAATGGCATCCACCAGAGGTCACCAGTTCTACTTCATACCCAAAAGCCAGCAACAATTCCTGAATGAGGAAATCCAAAACCTAGAAGGTCTAAAATTCTGGAAAATAACGACATTGAGGCTCGCTCAGATAACTTTATTAAATAAGTCAATGATATTATAACGATTCACATAATAAAAAAAAAGGTGAATCCAAGCAACATAGAATCAATCTGCCCTGGTTGAACAATGAAATTATTAAATGAATGAAAAATAGAAATAAAGTCTTAAAGGGATAGTTCGCCTCTTTTGACATGAAGCTGTATGACATCCCATATTAGCAATATCATTTATGAACATTGACGTACCCGCTGCTGCGTCCAGTGAGCCGAATTCCAGCCGAAGAACAGATCGAGCACTCCCTAGCCACCTAGCGATAGCTGCACCTGTTACGGTGTTTACTGCTCGATCTCCTCTTCGGTCTGCACAGTTTTACATTGGACGCATTGATATCAAGGGAGGCAAAAATAGCGCCAAGCGAAGTGAGGTCTGACTTTTTCCTGAACAATGATTTTGTGATGCAAATGTACTCTTTTGAACGGATATTTTTTTGAGAAGCAAAACGCTTTTTTTTGTGCCCCCAGCCAACTAGGCAGACTAGCTTCGTGGACCCCAAAACTCAGCTGGAATACGGCTCACAGGACGCAGCAGAGGGTAAGTCAATGTTCATAAATTATATTGCTAATATGGGATGTCATACAGCTTCATGTCAAAATCCCTTTAAGGATTACCCGTAAGGTGAAAGCAGATTCTATATTGAGGCCATAAATGGGGCAAATGGTAATTAAAAGCTTACTAGTTCTTACTAGTGACCTTTTAAAGACCAATAAACAGGCTCTTGCTGACCCAGTTGCACATCTTGTAAATCTATCCATAAAACAGGAACGGTACCATCGACATGGAAGATTGCTCGGGTCACCCCCGTCTTTAAGGCCGACAAAATCTATCCACCCATAAGTATTTTACCTAGAATTTCCAAAGTAGCGGAGAAATGGGTTACCACAGAACTGACTGAACACTGAAATAATGGCCATGCCACTCTTCATCCAGTGCAGTTTGGATTTAGGAAATTCCATTCAGCAGAGACAGCTGCCTGTTATTTCCTAGAAAACTTAAAGAGCTTGTTGGATCAGGGTGGCTTTGTAGCTGCTGTATTTATTCATTTAAAGCGTACTTTTGATACCATTAATCATGATGTGCTTATTGCTAAATCTGCTCATTTCAACTTTTCAAAATAGTGCCCTCTGCTGGATGAAATCATACCTGTCGCACAGGAAACAGGCAGTTCAAATTGGTGATTCGCCATCTTCATACCTCACTTCTTCTGCTGGAGTAAACACAGGGCTCAATATTGGGTCCTGTTTTATTCAGCCTAAATATCCATAACTTATCAAATGTCTGTAGAAATATAAAGATGAAACCATATGCTGACGACACTGTATTATACTGTCATGCCAATTCAATTCAAGAAGCTGCTGCAATTCTCTCAGGAGCCACGGTGCCAGTGTCCCATTGGCTCCAAAACTGTTGTTTACATTTGAATAAAAAAAAGAAACAGTCTGTATGTTTTACTCCCGGCAGCCAACAGAGGGACAGCAACCATCAGTCATGGTGGATGAGGAGAAACTTGATGTGGTTGAACACTTTAAGTACCTCGGGGTAATCTTTGATACTAATCATAATGTTGTGTTCACTCCTTTCATTCTTCCCGGGAGGTTGTATATTTTGTTTAGATCGCATCGATTTGGGTCTTGATGAAAACCGGAAGTGATGTAGTTAAGAAAATAAAAACGGGATAAAACGGGAACTTCTTTGCCGTCATTAAAAGAAGCATACCAATGACATGAAACTCAATACTTTGACTTACATTCTGATACATTGCCCAACGCGGCAAGTTCATTTTGAACGTTGTAAACAATGGGGAAATGTGTTTTTTCTGCATGGGCTGTTTGGCAGATTAGCATTAAGTTATTGAAATATACTAGCGGTTTCTAAGGGTTTTGTATGTTAGCGGATAGTTAGCGAAATGCTAGCACTTGTTTCGTTCACCAAACAGATTGAGGATGATGTGTTCAAAGGGAAATTATATGTGGCTTATAATGTTGTAAAATGTGAGTTAACGCCAGCTCAACTTTGGCTGTGCTAGGTTCATCTGTTTTACTGTGAAGCTTTAAAATGTATGGTTTAAAATTTGTGTGTATTTGAATGCTAAAAAATGCTAAATATTGCAAATGTACTGTATTTGTTTACAGTTTAAGTTTTGAGTTGAGGCTGGTTTATTTGTTATTCCAGAAGAGCAAACAACATGGTCTCTCTCGCACTGGTAAAAAACCATATGCCCATCACCCAGGTGCCTACACAGATCACCACCTACTTCCTACCTATATACAGGTGTGCCTATACCTATTACTGCCCCCAAGTGTTCAAATCATATGAGTAAATAAATCAAAGAAAAAGACTAAACCTATAAAGCAAAGCAATTAACTAAACAAATAACTACACAATAATATTAGCAAAATAATAATGAAAACAATAAACAAATTAACCATTAAATTTACCATGACTCAAAAAGAAAAATACTATAGCTCCAACAACTACCATATGTTATTCGTAACATAAAGTTAAACACGAGTGGCAACCATGTCTGAAGCCAAAGATTCTGCAGGAGAAAAGGACTTTACAACACTGAAAAGGAGGCGAGGACAAGCTAAAGCAGCTGTAACCAAGATGATAATGGCCGTGAATGTAAAAATCCGAGAAAACAAACCTGAAGAGTTGAAAGCAGCATTGGAAAGACAAAATCATGATAGACTCACTGATGACATTGACAAAGAAGAGTTTGATGCCTATGAGAAGCTCATCTTGATGAGAGTTCATGATGTGCATCATGAGGCTCTAGCCTGGCTGCATGAAGTGAAAGATGGAGCTGACGATCATCCAGATGTTGATGAAGATTTAGACGTCACAAACCAAAATGATTTAGTCAATGAACCTCAACACAAATGATGAAAATTCTGTGTCAGGAGAGCTAGAGATGCTACAAGCTCTGCGAAAGAGGGAACAGGAAAACTTTGAAGTGCTGCTTCAACGCAACAAAGAGGAGTTTGAACTGGAACTCCAGCCAATGCATCACAAGGCCGAGCTAGATGCAAAGATGCTACACAATGAACAAAAGAAGCAAGCCCTGACTGCAGATTTCTATTCTACACCGAGAGCTGGCAGGATCCCTGCAATGACAAAACCGTCACTTTCACCAATATCTAGGGATTCAAAATCACAATTGCTAAAGTTTTCACCACAAAGGTTAACTCGTCTACACCGGTACACCAAAGGAAAGGCTCGAGATGCCATAAGTCACTGCTTATACAACCCCAATCCTAGTGCGGGTAGCAAGGAGGCACTTGAGCGACTAAGAACAAGATTCAGAAATCCTCCTTCCTCTCACAAGCTTGGGTAAGAAAGGTTTTGAACTTTAAGGAGATAAGAGACAATGTGCAACTCAGAGACTTCGCAGACCAACTGAGAGGCTGTGAGGATACGCTTGCTGCCATGAAGTGTGAGGAAGAGCTCAGTGGTCGCCGCACATTGGTTGAGATCATTGGCAAGCTACCATCAGACCTCAGGGCCAAATGGTTAAATAAGAACTATGAAATTACAAAAGAAGAACATCTTCCGAAACTTGACGACGTTGTCAGCTTCGTAGACAGAAGCTGAAAAGAGGTCTGATCCAGTCTTTGGTGGGTTAGTTAGCTATAAGAAACAGGAGAAACCAAACAATTTTACATTGACTACAAAGGGGTTCAAAAAACCTTTTCAAAACTACCCCACAAGTGTTAAGGCAGCTGCTGTTCAGGAGAACAAGTCTACACGTACCAAGCAACCAGCTAATCTAAAGTGTCTGAAGTGCTCAGAGCGCCACTTCTTGAACCAGTGTCCAGCTTTCCGCTCACTAACTGTGCCAGATCGCCTCGTGTTCGTTCAGGAGAAAAACCTGTGCCAAAACTGTCTCATGATGGGGCACAACACTGAGGTCTGCAGACGCTATTGGGTACGTAATGTGCCTGGCTGCGGACAGAAACATAACAAATGGTTGCAACCTAACCACACGAGCAAGTCAGGACGCCACTGATGACAGTAAAACTCCCCAACAAACACAACCTACCAGATCACCTAATGTCACTTGTGGATTTCCTGGAGCTGGAAATGGTAAGGTTTGCTTACCTATTGTTCCTGTTGTGGTTAGAAGCAAGGCTAGCAGCATCAGTTCTGTCACGTACGCATTACTCGATCCAGGAGCCAACACCAGTTTAGTGTCGGAAGAACTCACCAAGAAACTCAAGGTTAAGGGCAAGCCTGCCAGGTTAGACCTTTATACAGTAGGACGCAGTTGAGAGGGAATATTTACTGGAAGTGTGGACCTTGAGATAGACTCACTGCACGATGGCAGCATGTACACGCTTAATGGTGCGAGAACACTAAATAAGTTAAACATAGGACTTATCCGTCTAGCTACACCTGATGAGACGGCCAGATGGGATCACTTAGCGGACATCCCTATTCCCAGTGTCAACTCCAAAGATGTGCACCTTGTTATTGGACAAGATGCACCACGTCTTCTCAGAGCTGAAGAATATCCTGTAGGAGGAGATAATGACCCATATGCTACCGGAACGGTGCTTGGCTGGGCCATAAATGGACCAATTGATTGCAAGGAAAAAAGGAAGGCCAGGGCCTACTTCCTCAAGTCCGATCATAGCCTGCAAACTCAGGTGGAAAGGTTTTGGAAACTTGATGACCCCACACACAAGAACAATCTACCAATCAATGACCACAAAATCATTAAACTGTGAGAAAATTCATTCTCCAAAGAAGGCTCACACTATAGCTTAGACATACCTTTCAAATAGGAAACCGTGACATTACCAAACAACATCAACTTAGCAACACAGACTACGATTACTGGAACGCAGACCTGAAAGAGAAGTATGTGGAGGCGATGAAGTCGACCATCGACAAAGGTTATGCAGAAGAGGTCTCAGCTTCGTCACTTGACCGCAGCGATAGCAAGATCTGGTACCTCCCACATCACCCAGTGACTCATCCCCGCAAGCCTGGAAAGGTGCGTGTCGTCTTTGATTGTGCAGCTAAGCAACGTTCCCTCTGAGCTGCTCGCACAGTCTCAGTGCACAAGAACATCTATGCAGCGCATAAAATAAAATACTAGATATACTAGACCTAATCTAATGTAATTAATTAGACCAATACTGTGTTTTTCTGTACCATTTTTCAATATAACGCAGTGAGTGACAGGTGTTCAGCCAATGATACGGCTTACTTGCGCTATGCAGCCAATCAGAGCATTGATGGTGCTTGCATATGTGCCCTGCCCATACGCGCCGTGCAGGTTAGCTAGCTAACAGTGAGACGCAACCCCTTATCATGGCGAAACGAACGGGCAGCGCCAGCGACACATCCACTCACCGAGCCAAAGTAAAAAAGAAATGCGGTTCTTTTAGGATGGAATGGCTGTCTGAGTGCAAACAGAAGAACAAGCGCTGAAACTGGGTCAGATTTTTTCTTTTTCGAGTGAGAAAGGTCTACTCTGCAAAACAAGGCTGCAAGCATGACTCTCACATATAACAGATAACATACTACACATCTCATGAACAACAAGATTTTTGTCTTTTTCATTTTAAGTGGGCCAAATCGCTTTTATTAAAAGTAAACTAATGAAAACTGCTGCTGTGATTTGATTATTTTTATAAGCCATGTAACTGGCTATGATCCAGGGTTTTGAACAGGTGTGATACAGGTGTGTGGCCACAGCGTGCACATCGGGACCTTAGCAAACTAGCCGGTCTACCTTCATCAACACCAAAACGAGGCTGGAACTCTGCTCACAGGACGCAGCAGGGGGTAAGAAGATGTTCAGAAATGATGTTGCTGATATGGGATGTTACACAGCTTCATGTCAGAAGAGACGAACTGTCCCTTTAACTTTGATGTGAATCTCTGTTTGTTCTTTAGTTTTTTGTCATGGTGTATTGTCTGTATGTTTTTATGATACCTGCCTGAGGACAACGGATGAAATTTAGCAGCTGTGCTAACTCCGGCATATTTACATGGATGCTTTGCTGATATGTTGATTAATGTGCAGAGTCCTAACCAAATAAATAAGAAATAAAATAAAAACCTCCTCCACACTGACCTGTGGCCCGGTGGACCCAGAGGATGAGCCGGCTCTGTTCCTGGTGGAGGGGTTCTGCTCCTGCTTCAGCTCCTGGTTCTGCTCCTGGTTCAGCTCCTGCTTCAGCTCCTGGTTCTGCTCCTGGTTCAGCTCCTGCTTCAGCTCCTGGTTCTGCTCCTGGTTCTGCTCCTGGTTCTGCTCCTGCTTCAGCTCCTGCTTCTGCTCCTGCTTCAGCTCCTGGTTCTGCTCCTGGTTCTGCTCCTGGTTCTGCTCCTGCTTCAGCTCCTGCTTCAGCTCCTGCTTCAGCTCCTGGTTCTGCTCCTGCTTCAGCTCCTGGTTCTGCTCCTGGTCCTGGTTCTGCTCCTGCTTCAGCTCCTGCTTCAGCTCCTGCTTCAGCTCCTGGTTCTGCTCCTGGTTCTGCTCCTGGTTCTGCTCCATTCTGGTCTGCACAGTTTTTAACCATCCAGTCACATTCCATTAAACTCATTACTGTGCTTTTTATTTAAATCCCTGTGAACTTTAAAATGCTTCTTTAAACACCCACTAAGGTCACAGTTCAAAATATTTATAGCTTTTTGATCAAATTCAGAGAAAAAATGTAATAATAACTCTGTAGACCGACAGCCACTGTGTGCAATATCCCATAAATCTCATCTGAGTCAGTGGAACACCATCAACTTAAATAATTTTACTACATTAAGACAATGATCCCGTTTGAGGAAAGGGTCCCAATATCATCCCAAAGACTGAGGTTCAGCTTCAAGTGGTATTTGAATGCTAAACCTTTGCTGTAGTGTAATCCACACCTGAAGATAAATGCTTAAAATTTAGCGTGTAAAGATGGATCATTTAATATTTCATAGCTACTATTAATAATAACCCATTAGTATTTCATAGTTAGATGTGGCAACAAAACATCTAACTGGCAGCACTATTAATAAAAACCCAGAAGACTTCTGACTATTCAAATAGTCATTTATTAATATATAAAAGTGATTGTGCAAAAAAAAAAACAAAAGTGCAAAAAACTATTTACAATTTTCATGACATGGCATCACTTAGGTAACACTACTGTGCTGATTAGGGCCGGCACGGTATCTGTATTCGTACCGAACCGTCACGGTACGGGGGTCACGGTTCGGTACGCGCATTTCCACGCAGAATACACACGGTACGGAAGTTTTCTGAACACGGAACTGTTATTTTGCAAGAGTTTCCTTCAGAACCCATTTAAACACTTGCCACATGCAAGCTCTGATTGGTCCGTAGAGATATACGCTTTTGGACAGAGTAGTTATCAGAACTGTCCTACTCAAATTTCGTTCTGATCACTGTCCTTCCCCAGCGGAGCTGTTTCAGTCTCCATTCCCACATGAGTCGGGACTGATGCGCCGCGCGCAGCCGTCTGCTTCAGTGACGTGTTAGCCGTTAGCCGTTTAGCGCCACATTCAACAACAAAACGGAACAAAACAAAACCCGAGAGAAGAAAAAACACCACAAAGAAGCTAATATGGAGAGCGGGGAGGCCATCTTGTTCATGGTCTGCATGATGGTGATATTAATCATGGACAATCACATCAGGGGTCTAATATCGAGGCTGGAAGAGCTCACAGAGAGAGTCAGGAGATACTTTTTCATTTCATGAAGGAAGAAAGGAGAGCAGCGCGCCGCAGACAAAGGAGACAAAGTGTAAGTTTAACTTATTAAACACCCGCCTGTTCTGTCTGTGTCTATGAGGAGACATTTCAGCCGTGATAGCATGACATGTGGCGCAGCTACCGACCACCACACACCTCCGTCAGGTGCGTTCTATAGAACCATGAAAAGACCCGACCAATTACGTCTCCCAAATGTATTACAACAACCCCTGGATACGAATACATGCAGAGTAAAAACAATTACCGAAGCAATTGGAATTTACATCGCATCTGCTATGCGCTCATATTCCACTGTAGAAGAGGCAGGATTCAGATATCTGTTACATCTGCTCCAACCTCGCCACACGCCTCCTTCGGCACTGTACCGAAAATGTAGCGAACCGTAGGGTCCGTACCGAGGTACGTACCAAAGCGTGAGTTTTTTGTACCGTTCCACCCCTACTTAGGTGCCATTCTTTTTAGTGCACCCAAGAGCTCCTCCATAATGGCTCTGCTATTACGACTGGCTTCCAAAAGCTCCGCCCGTAGAGCCATGCGCTCCTCTGCCTCCCTCTCTGCCTGCCCCTTAAAAAAAGCATCATGCCACCTAAACAGGCATCACTCCGCCGTTGCTGCTCTGCGTCGGAGACCAGCATCTCCTGCACAGTGGCCACAAGTGTGTCGGTCCTTTTTCTCTTTCCTAAAAAGGGTGGAGACAGATACTTAGTAAACAGCAATTATAATACAACACCTTGAATTCTAATACTGTGACACTCAAGATTCATATAAAATGCAATAGGCTGTTTTCTTTACCAGGTCTAGGGTGGCAGAGGGTGCTGGGAGCTGGCTGGGGCTGGTTTATGGTTGATGATGATGATGATGATGATGCTGCTGCTGACACGGGCTCTGGTGTAGTTGCTGAAGGGTAAAAACATTTAAGAATAAAAACAAGTTATAAAAATGAAGGATGGTTTAACGTTCATTATAGTTCTGTGTGGCTCTATCAGTTATTTGAAGTTTTTTTTTTCCATTCAAACAAGACCTCAGTAAGAGCAGCCTACATGATGTGCTTGGCTGTTGTTACCACCATCTCGACAGCAGAGATTATACATTTACATATTCAAAAGGAATGTTCTTTACCTGGTGTAGGGTGGCAGAGGGTGCTGGCCACAGCAGATGGGTCTGGTGTAGTCACTGAAGGAATAGACATTTCAGAATAAACATGTCATAAACAGGAAGCATGGTTTCATGGCAAAAAAAATAAAATAAATCACGATTTTACCTCTAACAAAAATTGAAGTATTAATGATTGATTGAATATTTCAAAATATTTCGTAAGTGACCATGGTTTAAGCGGGATAACGCCCTCTGAGGTGCCCATTACCAGAAATGAATGGACGACGCGAAAACAACAGTCCAACGCGGTTCACGCCCCCGTGTAGTCCATTACCTTCTGATAATGGACACCTCGGCGGGCATTCTCCCAGAGCAGCATACATGGTCCGTTTACATTTGGCTTTTCTTAACTCCATTAAATTGAGAACAGACAGTGAACATTTTCATATGCATTAAGAGTGTTTTCTTTACCTGGTCGAGGGCGGCAAGGGGTGCTGGTGGCGGCATGAGGATCCAGGACGCTGTTGGACCCTGTAACTGATAAAAAAACAAACAGATTAGAACCATATCATTTTTATAAAATAAAATAAAAATGGCCAAACTGGTGAGGTAGATCAGCACAGCTGTTATTAGTTATTTACTAACCTTCTAGCTCCTCTGAGCGCGTTGCTTCGCTCCGCTGGAATTACTCCAGAAGCGCGGCGCCAGAGTCCTTTGCCCCCGCGTTGCCTGAGTAAGCAGGTCGGTGACCCGAAATACTGTCCAACGTGCCGAACCACTTGCTTGTCTTCCTACTCGCCCCACTCTGGCTATTGTGGTCCTTGATTCTTTTGTAGTTCTGTTTCAGTTTTTTTCCATCTTCTCTCTGCATTGCTTCGCCGTATGATATATCCCCGCTTTTTCCAGCTGGCAGCTTATCATAGCAAAGATTTTCAGATTTCGCTGCGCGCCTTCAAAATCCCTCTGTATGTCCTCTGTGGCATTTGTAGCAAGCAAAGCTTTGACCTCCTCGTCCGTACATTTATCTGTGGCTTTGTCCATAGCTCGAGTGTTTTCGTAGCAAAAGTGTTTTTTAAAAATGGCGGGGGCACAGTATATAAACACAAGAAGCGGAAATGAAGAAGCAGAAGGGGCGTAGCTACCGACCACCACACACCTCCGTCAGATTAGTTCTATAGGACCATGAAAAGACCCGACCTCGGAGAAGGAGCTAAATAGTTATAGGAACTGAGGGAGAAAGCCCCGAGTTCCTGTATGTCCGAACACGGGAGAAAACGGCCCCGCGGATTAAAAGGTTATTAGAACTGCCAAAGGTTCCTACAGTCCCAAAGCGGCTATTCTCTCCGTTTCTAAACCCGTTCTCATTTCCAGAACCTTTTTATCATGTGCTCAGTCCTTGTTGGTTCGTGGATAACAGAAAATATTGGATATGTAAAGGAAAGTGAATAATGAAGCTTTCATGAGACACTTCTGAAGAGGACAGTCAGACTGTCTTTTAATGGGCTTCTGAGTGTAAATCTGAGAAATCACACACTGATACTGAGGAGAACTGGATTTCTACTGCTCCTGTGATACTTTCCTGGATCACCCACAAGTCTTTCTAATAATGCTATGACTCCTCTTCACACAACTTAAACTCTTCATGTCATTAAAGGATTTATATTGAGCAGAATTAAGTCCCATTTTAACATCTAATCATGAAATATGGCATATTGTGTACGTTAAACACATCAAATCACATGTTTTGGCTGCACACTTCTATCGAGCGTTAGCATTAGCATGGCGGGCTAACAGTGAATAGCAGTCAGGTTATCTGAACTTTTTACTCTCTGCTGCATGTTCTGACTGCCCGTGTCCAGCAGCAGGAATCAAACCAATGACACAGAGCACTTTGAAGACATTTCTGCTAACGTCTGACCGCTAAATTCATTCTTTTCTGGACTCACCTGCATGCAGCTTTCTGTTGCTATGCTACCAGATGTTCCGAAGCGCAGAACGCATTGTTTGGTCGAATCGGCTCGGCTTCCGTTGCCTGCTGATTACGTCACAGTATATGGCTGTGGGCTTGAATGGGAGTACATTGTGATTGGCTGTAGTAGCCATAGTAACCGTAACTAGGAGAGTTTTTTTCTCGGTCTTTCGGTGATCGGCAGCAGCTATGGAGAGCTTTTAGGAAGAAATGAAATATTTCCTACAAAATAGTGTGTACCACACCGTGAGCACCACTAGCCCCAAAGCTTTAAGATCTAGTTTGTTTTGTTGAATCATTTTGGCCTTGGTTCACTCTGAAGAGAAGCTTCATTTTCAGCTTTGTGTGCTGAGCAGCAATAACCTCTTTGACTATATGCGTGTGGACTCCTGCACATAAATGTACATAAAACTAGCAAAAATTGTTCTGTTGGATATAAGCTTTGCCATTCAGCTCATTTTCCATCTGACCCCAGAGAGAACAGACAGACTGAAGGACATCTTCTACAGATGGAGTGTTTGGGACAACAGGAGGAACAGACAGTGATATCATGCTCTGTTGGAGAATGTAGATCTGAAGGTAAGCTGGACCGCTGGCATGATTCAGTATGAAGGAGCAGTGGCGGCTCCTGACATTTTTTTTAGGTAGTGCAGTTTCCAGTCTGTGAAAGCTGCATCAGAGTTTGCTGTGCGAAGCTGAACCGATTGCACTGATGCAAACCTGTTATGTTCCCACACAGGAAATAAAATGTCCAATCGTTCAGAAACTCCTTGTCTTCTTTAAATAAACACAACGCAGAGTCGAGGGGTTATTTGCTCTGCCAAATAACCAAAGTGACTGCAATTTCCCCCGTTATGTCTATAAGTACCATAAAAGTTCATAGGACTGAGGTATATTTGTCTAGGTAGCATAATTTATTGTAATAATTTTTAGTTATTTTTTTGCATAATTTGCCAATCAGTTTATATCACACCTTAACCATAAATTTATTTTCCTCATATTGTTCCAGGATTCTATGAAATAAGTAAACACATAAGCTCTTAATGATAAGATTCATTCAATTTTCATTCTAAAGAATGTAATTAAAATGACAGCATATAAATCCAAGTCAAGTGTTTATGGAAGTTTTGGAAAATAGGACTTAGAAAAGCATAACCAGCTGTCAAACATGGTTAAGTGCAGCTTACTTATGTGAGATTTCTCTCTTTTTTAAATATAATACTGCACCATTAACAATGAATGTGTCATTATACATTCTGCTATCATTGTCAACATTATATAAAAGATTTAAATCATTACAAGTCAATGATTGAGCACAAAAGGGTAAGTTAATTATCAAATACTACCTGGAAAAATAGCTGGGTTGGTGGAGCCCTGGGTTTCATCTTTGCCTCGCAAGGCGAGCCCGAAAATCCTGCAAAATTTTTCCAAACTTCCTTCTCCGCATTAGTACGACGACTAAAGGGAACTTCTGTCAGAAACACTGCTGTACTGTTACACTCGCCACTCGCCATCTTCTGCGTTTTTTTTTTTTCTTTATTGAAAACCACAATGTTACAACAACAACGTAGAACGTTCATGGTCCCGCGTAGCAGACGTATGACGAAAGCACGTTGTGCGTCGTTTGTGCGAGCACATAAACCCTCATAGAAAATGCATTGGGAGCAGGATTTTAGAAAAAAAACTGACGTACCATTCATGTCAACGGGAGCTTCCTGGTGCAAATTCGACCCTGACAGAAATCGCACAAAATGGGCGTGGCAACACCAGGCGCGACCTTAATCTGATTGGACAATGACAAATACAACCAGTTTGCCTACAGCAGATCAGTCCCACCTTAGCAACTAGATTTAAAAAAAAAAAAAAACTCCGTGTTTGGTAGTGCGTCGCACAAGTCGCCCCTATGGAGGAGCCACCACTGCGAAGGAGGACGAGGTAGGGGCACCCTCTACCATTTAAAACGCTGAGAAATGTGTCTCCAAAGAAGAATGCATATATGTATATATATGTAGCGGCTTTTTTACTCTCTCTTACGTTGTGTTTTTTCACAGCAGAAGACGGTCACGGTTGGCAACTTGCCGTTTATTTATGTCAATAAAGTGGAATATACCTGGTGGAGAATTAAGACAATCAGTCCCGGTTTCCTCACACACACACACAGTATACACATCTGAAAATGTGAACCAAGGTCCAGGTTAGCTAACGACATGGAGCACTAGCCATTTTATAAACAGAAAAAGACAAAAATACCATCAACATTTATGGAAAAGAACGTGCTCAACCGTTTGGGAGCTATAGCTTTATAAAATACAACTTAAACAACAACTTAGTAATGAAATTTAAAGTAATTAATAGTAAACAAAAGTTAAGCTCATAACTTGTGCACCTACCAGGGAGACAGCAAGGTCCGACTGCTGTTTACCCCGGGGTGCACAACCCTAATCTCCAGGGGTGCTGCATTTAAGTACCATAGGACTTATTTTGTGTGCGAGTTGAGTTTTATGGCATGTGGAATCACACTACACCTTAACTCCGTTACATGTACACATATATACACATATATGTATATATGTATATATATACAAACACATATATATGTAGTGTATGTACATATATATATATATATATGTATATGTGTGTATATGTAGTGTATACAAACACACATATATGTAGTGTATGTATATAGACACGTATCCAACAGAACAATTTTTGCTAGTTTTATGTACATTTATGAGTCCACACGCATATAGTCAAAGAGGTCTGATGATGTTTAAATCCAGGCTAAAAACAGTTCTATTTAGCTGCGCATATGACACCTGAAAGTATTTTATCTGCACTCTTCACTTTTTAATTACTTAATGATTATTTTAATGGGTTTTAAATTTATTTCTTTTTTAATTTCTTTCTTTTATTTATTTATTTATTTATTTTTCCTTTTTAATGGTTTTATTGCCTTCTTGTGATTTTTTGTAGCTGTAAAGCACTTTGAATTGCCCTGTGTATGAATTGTGCTCTATAAATAAAATTGCCTTGCCTTGCCTATTGCTGCTCAGCACACAAAGCTGAAAATGAAGCTTCTCTTCAGAGTGAACCAAGGCCAAAATGATTCAACAAAACAAACTAGATCTTAAAGCTTTGGGGCTAGTGGTGCTCACGGTGTGGTACACACTATTCTGTAGGAAATATTTCATTTCTTCCTAAAAGCTCTCCATAGCTGCTGCCGATCACCGAAAGACCGAGAAAAAAAACTCTCCTAGTTACGGTTACTATGGCTACTACAGCCAATCACAATGTTTTTTTTTTTTTTTTTTCTTTTTTTTTTTATTCAAATGTCACATAGACAAAACAATGACATACTCAGAAGTAAACAATTATAATTTTTAACTTTACATATTTACACCTCCACATATAGAAAAAAACAACTTGAAGGATCTTAAATGCCCAAGATAAAAAATAAATAAATAAAATAAAAAGGGGGATAATAAAAAATAAATGAATAAAATAAATAACTTCTAAACAGTTACAAGAGGTCAGGACAGGTTAAGATCTTCTATGAGTGTGTATAATTTATTTGCATGGGGATTATTTATATGTTTCAAACATTTTTGTAATGAGGATATATTATTTTTTAATGCAAGCCATGAAGGTGGGGATTTGCCATATCGACACTTGTGAATATAGAATTTTGTGATGATGATGAGGTTATTTATCAAGAACTCTGTTTTCTTATCTTTGAGGATTACGCCTACTTGGATATCTTGAAAAGACCAAAAATCTGTGCTCATGGAACTGGATGATAATAAGTCATGTAGAGATTTCCACAAATTTTGGACAGTCTCACATTCATAAAATAGGTGCTCTGTTGTTTCCAAATTTATTTTGCAGTTATAACAGTTTTCTACAACAAATTTAAATCTTCTTTTTAAAAATTCATTTGAGGGATAGATGTTGTTTATACTTTTGAAATGAACTTCTTTACATTTTGGGGGAACTGGGAATTTTAAGTATTTTGTCCGAATATTTGATTTTTCACATTTATTATAATTTCTAAGAATGAATGAGCTTCTTGCTATACCTGGGTATAAGGTGTTTACTGAATACTGTCTTAAAAATTTGTTATTACATTTATCACTTACTAGGTCCAAATCATCTAATTTTATTTTATGTAAATTTGGAGTTGGAATGATCAAGATATTGTTCTTTACTGATTGGATAAGGGCTTGTGGGATATTATGTATAACTTTCCTATAAGTCGCATTGGAACAACACAAGCTATATTTAGCATTAAAATAATTCAATTCAAGTATGTTTCCATTATCATCCATTATGTGTCTAACAGACCAAATTTGTTTAGTCATCCAGTCTTCCATAAACACAGGCTTCCTTCCACTCAATATTACCCGATTATTCCACAATGGTACATTATGAGGGCTGAAATTATGCTTGAACATCAGTTTCCAATTTAACAAATACTGTTGATGAAATTTGGATAATTTTATGGGCAGTTTTGAAATTTCAAAATCACAGACTAAGAGAAAATCAATGCCTCCAACTTTCTTAAAAACAAGAGAAGGTAGCGAGAACCATATCTCATCATCATTTCTTAAGAAACAACGAAGCCATTTGATCTTCAGTATACCATTCATAATTTCAAAATCAATTGCTTTTAAGCCACCATCCTCATAATCCTTTATCAAATCTCCATTTTTGACGTAGTGATGCTTATTTTTCCATATGAAATGACAGTTTATTCTATTGATTTCTTTTATAATTCTAGGTGGGATGGCGAGGGAGTATGCTGGATAAATTCATCTGGATAATGATTCAACCTTGGTTAACATGGTTCTGCCGAATAGCGTTAAGTCTCTTTGTAGCCAATTATTTAAAGTTATTTTGCACTTGTCAGTAGTATTTTGCATATTCTTTTTTTTCACTAACTTCTTCACATTTAGTTATCCAAATCCCTAGATATCTGGTCTCCCTTTTGACAGGCATATCATACAACGAAGAATCAGAACAGTTATGGATACTCATGAGTTCACATTTGTCCAGATTCAGGTGCAAACCTGAGGCCTTAGAAAATTTTTTTATTGTTTCTAAGGCCAATGGGATTTGATCCTTATTTCTTAAAAATATAGTTGTATCATCAGCAAGCTGACTTATAATCAATTTGTGGTTGTTTATGTCTAACCCTTCAATATTTAGAATTTAAAACAGTAATAGCTAGTAGTTCAGTGGCTACAATAAATAAAAGAGGTGAAATGCTGCAACCCTGCCTGATGCCTCTTTCTGCCCCGAATCTGGAACATGTACCTTCTGAGAGAGAAACACAGCTGTTAACATCAGTGTGTAACATTGTAATCATATCAAGAAATACTTTACCAAACCCAAAATGTTTAAGTGTGTTAATAATGAAAGCATGTTCAATTGAGTCAAATGCTTTGCGGAAGTCCAGGAACATCATAAAACCATCATCCTTAATTAGATGATTGTAATCAATAAGATCCAGAACCAGACGGATATTATTATGGATCGACCTTCCTTTGAGGAATCCTGATTGTGTTGGGCTAATTATTTTAAAGATACCGGTTTTTAATCTTGTGGCCAAAACTTTTGTAAATATCTTGTAGTCCGTATTTAATAGTGTTATAGGTCTAAGGTTGTTTACATTTTTTTTTATCTTTTCCAGGTTTTGGAATCAATTTTATTACCCCTTGTTTCATTGTTTCCATGAGCTCTTTTTGATTAATGCATTCAACTAAAGCTTGAGACAGTAAGAATTTGATATCTTCCCAAAAGTGTTTATAGAAGTTTGTTGTTATTCCATTGACCCTGGTGATTGATCAGAAGCCATGTTTTTAATAGCAAGATCAAATTCATTGATAGTCAAATTTTCGTCACAAATATCTTTAAAGTTATCATCAATTACCGGAATTAAATTCTTGATTTTGTCAAAAAAGGATGTGACATTTTGCTCTGAGTACGAGGATTTGTAAAGGTTACTATAAAACTTAAAAACTTCATTTGAAATGCGTTTAGGATCTGTGCATTCTTCTCCATTGATCAATAAACTACAGATTGAATTATGTTCTTGTCTGCGTTTTTCAAGGTTGCAAAAATAGGCTGTGTTTTTTTCCCCTTCTTCTATCCATCTGGCTCTGGACCTCACATAGGCACCCTTGGCTTTATTCAAGTACATCACATCCAATTGGCATTGCAGGTTATTAATTCTTTCTTTTTCTTCCTCAGTCCAATCTAACTTGCTATAAAGATTCATAAGTTCTTTAACCACATTTATTTCTTCTTCTCTCTTTTGTTTGTTTAGTTTTTTTACTAAATGAGATTGAAAATTTTCTAATACTAAATTTGAGAAATTCCCATTTAGATATTGATGTGCTAATGTTGTCATCATTTTTAATATCCAAAATTAGTTTTTTAATAGAGTTACAGTATTCCAAATTCCTTAGCAATTGGGAATTAAATTTCCAATAATCTTTAAATTTATTACTTGGATCTTTGTTTTTTAGTCTCAGATTAATAGTACAATGGTCACTCAAAGGACAATTAGAGATCATCGTCTCTGTAACATGCTGTGAAATTGAATAAGATATCAACCAATAATCGATGCGTTATCTAATTTGACCATTGGGTTTGTACCAAGTAAATTGTTTGATATCTTTATTCAAGGTTCTCCAGATATCTATCAAATTGTTGCTGTTAGTAAAGTTTTCTATGATAGGGTTTTTACACTCTCTTAAAAGTCTTGAAGGCCATCTATCCATCCATTCATCAGGGGTTAGATTAAAATCACCTCCAACCACTATATGATCAGTAGGAAAATTTGTATTAAGTTCTCTTATGACTGTTGATATCTCATGTAACAAACATTCATTATTTTGATCACTATTGTACCCATAGATATTAACTAGAATAATGAGGATGTTATCAATATTCAAAACACAAGCAACCCAATGTCCATCCTTATCCACCTTGTTCCACAGGATCTTACCAGGGCATCTGTTGAAACAAATGGCAACTCCAGCTGAACGGTTTGTGCCATGACTGAAAAGGATTTTGTCACCCCATTGTTGTGACCAAAACTTGACATCAGATTCATTAGAATGAGTTTCCTGGAGAAAGATGCAGTTTGCTTGTTGCCCCTTGCAGAACAAAAAAACAGCTTTACGCTTAATTGAGTCTTTAAGTCCCCTTGTATTGAAAGAAAAAAAAGAAATGTCAGTTTTCAACTGGAACACAGAACACATTAACAAAGTTTAAGAAAAGTTTAGGGAGGTGGAGTAAAAAAACCTTGAGATTAAAGTCCCATTTTCAGGAATGATCCACATTGTACTCAATTCACCTTCATATATCAGCCCACATCGGGAGTCTCAACCGTAATGCGCTTGCCTTCTATGAAACCAAATGGGCCCCTGAAGCCCGCAGCTTTGCCTTCCTTCCTTGCCTGGTCGATTCTGGGCCACATTGCTTGTCTGTACTTCCAGTCCTCTTGGGTCAGGTCTTCAGCAAAGCGGATTCCTTCATCTTTACACACAGGAGAAGCTCTTGTACGCCTCCAGATGTCATCTCTCACTGTACGTCTCACAAACAGGATGATAATTGGTCGAAACCTGTTCTCCGTCGCACGCCCCACTCTATGAACAATGTCAACTGCTTCGTCCATTTTCGTCTTCAGGTCTGGTGCAATTTTTCCCAGAAGCTCAACCACCTCTGCTCTGATGTTTTCATTCACTTTCTCTTTTTTTCCTTTGATTCGAAGGCACCATCTTCTTTTGTATCTTTCTTGATTCAGCACACGACCTTTCATGTCTTCATTATCTTTTGTGAGTGATTCGACCTGTTTTCCCAGGTGTTGTATTTTTGTTTTGCACTCTGTTAACTCCTCTGAATTGAACTGCACCGACTTAGCAATAGCAGCCAGCATGGTGCTATGTTGTTGCATTTGTTTGCTAACTTCCTCCATGCGGTCGTCAACACGTTTTCCAAGAGTGGCAATAGCATTAATTATGGATTCGGTAGAAGATTTAAGTTCGTTTCCCTGAGACGTACCTTTCGCTTTCTTCTCCATTTGTGCTTTTTCTGGAGTGTCGGGGGTTGTCGAGTTTCTGTCACGTTTGTTGTTGCTAGCGCCAGCGCTAGCCGTTTCCATCGGAGCTGAGTAGTCATGTTCATTACTGACTGCGAGTTGGAGGATTTTCGCTGCCGAAGGTTTCTCACTGTTGTTTTTTTCCATGTTCGGGCTGATTTTTTTCGTTTTAACTGGAAATAAAGTGGATTGTATAAGTTCAAAGACTGTTACATCAGGACTTTAGTTGGAGCTAAGACGGATGCGACTGTTCAGATCGCCATCTTGCCGGAACCCCCCTGTAATTTCGGATGTATTTTGTGAAGCTCGTACCGAGGCGCGTGCCGATGACTATGTGGTGACGTCAGAGGCCTTTCGAACCGGTCGTACCATGTGACCGGTTTAGGAGGGTTTTTTTTTTCAATAAAATGTATTGTTCTATGTAAATGCACAAAAAGCATGGCATACAAAACATTGTACAGATATCTGTAGTGTTGAGCTGACTGTAGAAATATCAACATAATCAACATGTTATTCTGTGTGTGATTAAGTTGAAAAATGAAGAAATAATACATTATACATATAAGATAAAACACAATAGACAGAAACTATTTATCAGAAAAAATATATACATATATATAGATTTTAATATATCTATATCACATGGTCTTCGGCCGGAAAGGGGTGGAATGCCCTCTCCGGGTCGGGAATGAGATCCTTCCCCAAGTGGAGGAGTTCAAGTATCTCGGGGTCTTGTTCACGAGTGAGGGACGAATGGAGCAGGAGATTGACAGACGGATCGGTGCGGTGTCTGCAGTGATGCGGGCTCTGCACCGGCCCGTCGTGGTGAAGAAGGAGCTGAGCCAGAAGGCGAAGCTCTCGATTTACCGGTCAATCTATGTTCCTACCCTCACCTATGGTCACGAGCTGTGGATAGTGACCGAAAGAACGAGATCGCGAATACAAGCGGCCGAAATGAGTTTCCCCCGCAGGGTGTCTGGGCTCTCCCTTAGAGATAGGGTGAGACGCTCGGTCATCCGAGAGGGGCTCGGAGTAGAACCGCTGCTCCTCCGCATCGAGAGGAGTCAGATGAGGTGGCTCGGGGATCTGGTTAGAATGCCTCCTGGACGCCTCCCCGGTGAGGTGTTCCGGGCCCGTCCCACTGGGAGGAGACCCCGGGGAAGACCCAGGACACGTTGGAGAGACTATGTCTCTCGGCTGGCCTGGGAACGCCTCGGGGTCCCCCCAGAAGAGCTGGAGGAAGTGGCCGGGGACAGGGACGCCTGGGTCTCTTTGCTCAAGCTGCTGCCCCCGCGACCCGATCCACGGACCAGCGGAAGATGATGGATGGATGGATGGATGGATGGATATATCTACATATATCTCGGAGAGCGGACACATATATGTGTATATCCGCCAGGTGGATTCCCCCTGAGTGTCCACACCGCAGGGAGCTGAACACGGCGGGATGGCTCCGGCTGATTTCACCAGAGAAGAGGCAGGCGGACAGGGAGGCACAGACACAAGTTCCGACCGCAGGTCTCTCTGCTTCCTCTGTCCCCGCAACATTTGAAACTTTTCAGGTGAGAAAGTAGTCGTTTAGATCCCCAACGTGTTGAAAACCTGACAAAATACCGGCTGTTTACAATTTTGTTCCGACAAATTCGGCGCTGCTAAAGCTAGCAGCATTGAGCAACGCACTTCCGGTTATTTTGACAAAATAAAATACCCGTTGCCTTTTATCATAGGGAAAACAGGAAGTGAACCTACCCTCGTTGTAGCTAGCTTGAAACTGCCGTTTTGACAGGAAATGACGGTATGCCGGGTTGCCGCCGTCCTGCAGTGCTTCTGTCTTCTGACAAAGTCGCTAAATTGGCAACACGGCAGCCAGGAAAAACCATGGCACTTGTGACGTCGCACGGAAGCCCCGCCCCCAGTCTGCAATTCCAGGTAGGTTTCCTAGCGGCAAATTCAAAATCGCTAATTTCATGCGTTTATGAAATGTTTTGGTGTAGAGTCCAATGATCATTATTGTTCCTCTGTGTATGTATTATCATTATGTATTGGGTGTAGTGTCAGCTTTCTGTAGGCCTTTAAGGTTTTCTATGAGTGTGCATAATGTATCTACATGGGGATTATTTATATGTTTCAGACATTTTTGTAACAAGGATATATCATTTTTTTAATGTAAGCCATGAAGGTGGGGATTTGGCATATCGACACTTGTGAATATAATATTTAGTGATGATGATGAGGTTATTTATCAAGAACTTTTTTTTATCTTTGAGGAGTACGCCTACTTGGATGTTTTGAAAAAAACAGAAATCCGTGTTCATGGAACTTTGTTTTGCAATTGCAACAGTTTTCTACAACAAATGGAAATCTTCTTTTTAAAAAATCATTTTAGGGATAGATGTTGTTTACAATTTTTGAAATGAACTTCTTTACATTTTGGGGGAATTTGAAGTATTTTGTCCGAATATTTGATTTTTCACATTTGTTATAATCCCTAAGAATGAATGAGCTTCTTGCTATACCTGGATATAAGGTGTTTACTGAATACTGTCTTAAAAATTTATTGTTACATTTTTCACTTACTAGGTCCAAATCATCTAAGTTTATTTGATGTAAACTTGGAGTTGGAATGTTCAAGATATTGTTCTTTACGGATTGGATAAGGGCTTGTGGGATATTCTGTATGACTTTCCTATAAGTCTCACTGGAACAACTCATGCTATATTTAGCATTAAAATAATTCAATTCAACTATGTTTCCATTATCATCCATTATGTGTCTAACAGACCAAATTTGTTTAGTCATCCAGTCTTCCATAAACATAGACTTCCTTCCATTCAATATTACCCGATTATTCCACAATGGTACATTATGAGGGCTGAAATTATGCTTGAACATCAGTTTCCAATTTAACAAATACTGTTGATGAAATTTGGATAGTTTTATGGGCAATTTTGAAATTTCAAAATCACAGACTAATAGAAAATCAATACCTCCAACTTTGTTAAAAACAAGAGAAGGTAGCGAGAACCATATCTCATCATCATTTCTTAAGAAACAACGAAGCCATTTGATCTTCAGTATACCATTCATAATTTCAAAATCAATTGCTTTTAAACCACCATCCTCATAATCCTTTATCAAATCTCCATTTTTGATGTAGTGATGCTTATTTTTCCATATGAAATGAAAGTTTATTCTATTGATTTCTTTTATAATTCTAGGTGGGATGGCGAGGGAGTATGCTGGATAAATTAATCTGGATAATGATTCAACCTTGGTTAACATGGTTCTGCCGAATAGCGTTAAGTCTCTTTGTAGCCAATTATTTAAAGTTTTTTGAATAATTGGCTATTTTGCATATTCTTTTTTTCACTAACTTCTTCACATTTAGTTATCCAAATCCCTAGATATCTGGTCTCCCTTTTGACAGGCATATCATACAACGAAGAATCAGAACAGTTATGGATACTCATGAGTTCACATTTGTGCAGATTCAGGTGCAAACCTGAGTCCTGAGAAAAAATCTTTATTGTTTCTAAGGCTAATGGAATTTGATCCTTATTTCTTAGAAGAATAGTTGTATCATCAGCAAGCTGACTTATAATCAATTTGTGGTTGTTAATGTCTAAACCTTCAATATTTGAATTTAAAACAGTAATAGCTAGTAGTTCAGTGGCTACAATAAATAAAAGAGATGAAATGCTGCAACCCTGCCTGATACCTCTTTCTGCCCCGAATCTGGAACATGTACCTTCTGAGAGACTGAACCGGTGGAGGTTCCAGATCGGCTCGGCTTCCAGATCGGCTCGGGGGCCGTCGTCTGCTGAACACGTCACACAATATGGCTGAGCGCTGGAACGGGAGTACATTGTGATTGGCTGTACGTCGGACAGTTGTGTTTGGCTCGTTTTTTCTTTCATCTTATAACCTTATGTGTGCCTTGCACATGTACAACCCGATTTACCTTTGTGTATACATGCCACATGTTTCTGTACATTTTGTTAAAAATCTTTAATAAAAAAAAAAAGTTGTAATTGGCTCAGACAAACTTCTCTGCGTTCGACTTTCATGACAAACAGACAGAAAGATAAATAGATGCCATTTATTTAAGCTAATTTTTCAGTTTGTGTATTTGTCTTATTTACCTAGCATATATATATATATATATATATATATATATATATATATATATATATATATATGTAGGTAGTGTATGTATATACACACATATCCAACAGAACAATTTTTACTAGTTTTATGTACATTTATGTGCAGGAGTCCACACGCATATAGTCAAAGAGGTTATTGCTGCTCAGCACACAAAGCTGAAAATGAAGCTTCTCTTCAGAGTGAACCAAGGCCAAAATGATTCAACAAAACAAACTAGATCTTAAAGCTTTGGGGCTAGTGGTGCTCACGGTGTGGTACACACTATTTTGTAGGAAATATTTCATTTCTTCCTAAAAGCTCTCCATAGCTGCTGCCGATCACCGAAAGACCGAGAAAAAAACTCTCCTAGTTACGGTTACTATGGCTACTACAGCCAATCACAATGTACTCCCATTCAAGCCCACAGCCATATGCTGTGACGTAATCAGCAGGCGACGGAAGCCGAGCCGATTCGACCAAACAATGCGTTCTGCGCTTCTTAACATCTGGTAGCATAGCAACAGAAAGCTGCATGCAGGTGAGTCCAGAAAAGAATGAATTTAGCGGTCAGACGTTAGCAGAAATGTCTTCAGAGTGCTCTGTGTCATTGGTTTGATTCCTGCTGCTGGACACGGGCAGTCAGAACATGCAGCAGAGAGTAAAAAGTTCAGATAACCTGGCTGCTATTCACTGTTAGCCCGGCCTGCTAATGCTAACGCTCGATAGAAGTGTGCAGCCAAAACATGTGATTTGATGTGTTTAACGTACACAATATGCCATATTTCATGATTAGATGTTAAAATGGGACTTAATTCTGCTCAATATAAATCCTTTAATGACATGAAGAGTTTAAGTTGTGTGAAGAGGAGTCATAGCATTATTAGAAAGACTTGTGGGTGATCCAGGAAAGTATCACAGGAGCAGTAGAAATCCAGTTCTCCTCAGTATCAGTGTGTGATTTCTCAGATTTACACTCAGAAGCCCATTAAAAGACAGTCTGACTGTCCTCTTCAGAAGTGTCTCATGAAAGCTTCATTATTCACTTTCCTTTACATATCCAATATTTTCTGTTATCCACGAACCAACAAGGACTGAGCACATGATAAAAAGGTTCTGGAAATGAGAACAGGTTTAGAAACGGAGAGAATCTGAACCTCAGTCTTTGGGATGATATTGGGTTTAGGGTTGCCAACCGTCCCTTGAAAAACGGAATCGTCCCGTATTTAGAAACAACAGCACCTGTCCCGTATTGAGCTGAAAGGGACGCACTTTGTCCCATATTACTGTGAGAGTGTAAAAATAGTCAGTATCATGCCAATGGAAATGAATAACGGGGCTTTAAATGAAAATGTACGGTAAACTTGTTCCCAGACCCTGTCCTGCTCTGTGACCAATGAGCTGACAGCATATTCACACCCGAGAATACGCTGTCAGCTCATTGGTCGAGGAGAGAATGTTGCTCGCGGAGAAGATGGCGGAAGACAACAAGGCAGCAGCATGGGCGACAGTAAGCAGACACTGCTTTAAGCAGTGGTGAACAAAGTACTCAACTCCAGTACTTGAGTTAAAGTATTGATACTCATGGTCAAATCTTACTCAACTACAAGTTCAAAATTTTACTCAAATTAAAATACTGAAGAACTTACTTTTAAAAATACTTAAGTATTCAAAAGTACAAAGTACGTTTTCTAATATCAGTACATTGCTGTATTGTTTTCTGAATGATTTTACAGAACCATGTAACTCTCTGAAACCACTTAATGTAGACTTTTTGCACCACTCTGCTACAAAATAACAAACTACAGGGCAGCTCTGAGCTAACAGAGCAATAGTAGCGTTCATTCATTCATTGGTCTTAAAGTTTCAGTGAAATAAAGACAGATAATGCCTTATTTAGAGGGTGTATTGTCCCTGCCCTGTTATATGGAAATAAGCCGATCTCCAGTGATCTAAATATCTTCCGAAGGACGCCGACTTTCACCAAACTGTCATCGGTGAGTAGATGAAGGTATTTTATGCCAGAAATAAGGT